>NC_133789.1:869716-904849 GCF_003597395.2 Chelonoidis abingdonii
GCGGGGGGAGGGAGAGAGGCCCTGGGCTCTGGGTTTCAGGAAGCAGGCTGAGAGGTTCTGGGAAGTAGGGCAGTGACTCAGTGTTAACAATCCTGGGGTGATTGACACCACCGGGACAGTGAGAGCTGCAGGGCTGCAGACAGGGGCCAGGCCCAGGGTGGAAGCAGCTGTTACGGGCATCAGCCCTGCTGCACAAGACGCACAAGACACAGTGTTGCCCAACATCTCTGCTCTGTGGCTGTAACGCAGCGCTCGCACTGGTGCCTCCTGTCCATCTGCCTGCAGGTTCCAGCCGGTTATCGCTGCTGTTGAAACTTTGTGGGGAGATGCTAACCAAACAGCGGGCAGCCAAACTCCGCTGCACCAAAACGCACAGGTGTACGCAAGCAGGGGAAACAGCTAGTGAAACGCAGCCCTTATCTCCGCTCAGTGAGAAAGTTCAGGTCAAGAGCCTTGAACTGCGCAGCTGTGGGCAGCTTGTCCCAGACTAGGGTCACGTCCCCAAGAGCTGGGCTCTGCTGATAAACAATGGACAGTAAACCTTTGAATTCACCATCAGCTAAATTCCACCCACCCTTCTCCCAAGCGGCTGCTTGTGCTCTTGCATTAGTTGAGGCTTTTTTAAAGCCCCAGCTCCCGGAGTCAGAGGCTCATGAGAGAATCTCAGCTTCTATTAAACTATAATGCAAGGTTCTAGGCCTCCTGATTACAGAGAGAAGCTGGAAAATGCAATCCCCAAAGGCAAAGGGGAATGAACATGTGCACAGAAACAGGGCTTAGAAAACGACTTTGCTAAACACTCCTGGTCCGGAGTCCTTGTGAGAGAGCCTTTCTGGACAATGCTAGGGAATCTGGCTTCAGCTTTAAAAATGTCTTTTCTTGGAAACATCCCAGTAAGAGTTCTGCCCTGTGAAGTTTCCACATGGAAAATAGGAGGGGGAGGGGAGACCCTGAGAGTCACTGGGCAGCAGCTTCTTCCAGTCTTATTACAAGATCTCCCCAGACGTCCTTCCTAGCCAAGCTGCAGGCGGCGGGGTGGGGGCGCTCCTCTCTCCCTCTAGACAGGGAGTTAGAGCTGAGAGATTCTGATCAGAAAACAACCAGCTGTTGCCAGGACAAGGGGCTGATGTCCAGAAATGCCTCCTGCTCTCTACATAGCCAGTCCCCAAAGCACCTCTCGCACTCCACCACCGCCCTGCCCTGTCCCCATCCCCAGATGGCACCACTGTACCACCCAAGGCACCAGCTTTGCCCATATACCCCAGCATGGCACCCACCCAGAATGTCTGTCTACCTCCCAGCCCCGAGCCTGGCCTCTAGCTTCCTGCCCCTCTCAGACCACACAGCCTGGCCTGGATCTGTTGGGCACAGCTGGGGGAAGCAAGTGACTAGGAAATTGACCCAGTGACAGACAGGGCCTGGGTTTCATCAACAGATAATGACCGGTTGGAACTTTTTGTTCTGCTCAAACACCCCCATGATGGAGAACGCGCTGTGCCCAGGCTTTCCTTCAGCCGGCCACGGGGCATGGCTCTGCCCATGTCCCCAGGAGCCTGGCATGTGTGCCAGAGGGCTGCAATGTCTGTACATGCAGCTGCTCCTCGGTCACAACCCAGCACTGCGAGGGCCAAGGAAGAAAAGCCAGAGACCCTGAAATCCAGCAGGTCCTTTGCCACTGCCGAATGTCAGGTGTTCAGATACTGCACCACATTCCCTGCATGTCCTTCATCTGCATCCTGCCAGCATCCTGCTGCTTGGATAAGGGCCTCCCTCCAGGAAGCCCCTGCCCAGAGAGGGACACCAATCACCCTGGGGTCACTCTGATTCCAACACAGCTCCCCCTGCCCCCCAAAGGACCCCTGTCTCCCTGGTAGCTGAGTCCAAGCCCCACACAGCCCCGCAGGGCGAAATGATGCATTTCCGGGGCTGGCTGTTCAGAGTAAGGAGTATAGTCTGGCCACACCCACAGCGCTGACAACCCCCATGCCCCACCCTGTGGTGCACCCATGGGCAGAGCAGCACCCAGCCTGGGAGGCAATGCCATGCTCTGGCCTAGCCCTGACCCCCTCAGAAGGTATGGGACAGGCGCCTCCTCCAGAGGAGAGCTGGAATCTGTGCCACGGTGGGCCCAGAGCCAACGTCCAGGCCCCACGTCCTGCTGGGAGTTCTAGTGGAGTTTCTCAGCATTGAGGAACATTTGTCCAGGGCTAGGAACAGCTGCAACCCATCCAGCCTCCGAGAGAGCAACGCAGCTTCTTGCCAGGGTAACATAAGATTCCTCCTGGTCCTCCATCGTGCTGTAATATCTGCCAAATCCAGCCTGGTCTCGGTCCAAGTTTCCTGACTGCGAGTTGAGGAGATAGCACTTTGGGCTTAGGCTGCCTGGGATTCCTTGTGCTCAGCAGATCATCCCTCACAGCCTGCCAGAGCCGAATTCCTCCTTCACACGCTTGCAGAGAACTCCTGGCCTTCCCGGCACCAGCCTGAGTTTAGCCCTTCTCTCTCCACTGTGGCTGGGTATGTTGTGTACTCTCCCCAGGAGTCAGAAACTGTATTGCAGCATGTTACGGGCCTCCTCATCTTTAATGAGACAAGCTGGCTGACACATGTTGGAGCCCCTGGGCCACTGACCCCAAACTTCCCTGCATTCCATGAGAAATCATCACGGGGAGAAAGTCCCCTGCTCCTATTGTTCTCCAGGGGATTCAAACTCGGCCTTTCACAGGCTCCAGGAGCAGGGGGTTCAGGAGAGCAGAGCTCTGCTCCCAGCTCTGCCCTGACCTGCTGGGGAGCTTTGGGTGAGTCGATGCTTCAGTTTCACCCTCTGTGAAGTGGGAGTGACGACACTGACCTTCCTTTGCAAGGTCCTCTGAGATCCAAAGGACGTGTTCTGGGGCCAGTACCCCCCGTCTTTCTGAACCAGGAGAAGACCCATCCTGCTGGATGTTTCACAGGAGCTGCATTCCCAATCCCAGTTTTGTTTCCTCTGTCCTGAGCGGATTCTCCAGGCATGAGAGATCCTGGAGGGGCAGTGGCAGCACAAGTTTCTTCTCCCTGTACGCTCCTTGCTCCACCAACTGGCCTCATCCTTGACCTGGAGCAAGACAGGCACTCCAACCCCATGGCCAGTTCAACCTGTGGCTCTCTGCTGAGGCTGCCACTGGTGTGCGTGGTTTTACTGGTGTGGACACCTCTCTAGTAGGAACTGGGCTGAGACCCTTCCACTCCTTTCACACAGGCCCAGCATACACTGGGCCATGGGTGGAGGGGGTGTGCTCTAGGGGATGAGGGCAGAGCAGGATCTGGAGTAGTTTCACCTGGATTAGCTCTGTGCTCCCATCTGCTGCGAGCTCATCTCTCCTTGCATCTAAGGAAACTGGTCTTGGCTAAATGGTATTCCAAGTCTGACCCATGCTCCTGAGGCTGGAAAGGGCACAGAGTAGGAATCAGCCCATGGCTCTGGGGAAGGAGCAGGAGCTTTCATGCTTTGTTGTACCATCTGAGGATTGAATGTGAAGTTCCAGCTGCCCCAGGCTCTTCTCTGCGTGCTGGGCACCGTGGCTGGGACGCAGCCCAGACCTGAACTCCACAGCCTCTGGGCTGCTGCGGGGGAGATGGGGCTTCCTACTAACATGCAGAAGGGAGTCAGGAGAGGCCCTGCAGCCACAGGATGGGAACCACTCTCCAGGTAAGCACAGCAACAGGAAGGAAGGGGGCATATGTGTAGCCATGTTTGATGCACCTTAACTTCTGCAAGCTGGGACTTGCAGGTCCCTATGTGAGGAACTTGCAGCACCCCTGTGTGTAGCACTGGAGAAAGAGAAGTGTCCCCGTCTGTAGACTTCTTTGGTGTGGGATGGACGTGCATCGGCATGAGATTAATATCATCAGTACTAAACTATCATTGGTGGGTGAACACTGCCTTGTCCCAGCTCTGAGCATCTCCAGTGATGCCGGTTCCTCAGCTGCTGGCTCCATCCTTTCGCAGCACTACAGTGTTTATAGGCCGCTGTGCAGGGCTCATGACCCAAGGAGCGATGGCTGCAGGACGCTGTGAAGCAACCTTTGGGCAGAGGATGCAGAGCCCTCGATGTAGGCCAGGAAAGGAGGACTAACCTTCAGTCTATTTATAAAGCACCCACAGTTCCCAATCCATGGCATCTGAAACTACAATAACCAGGGAGAAAAAAAACCAGCCACATCAGAACCGCCAGCTCTGCTTGCTCCAGAGAGTTTCAATACGTAACAAGTTACGACAAAACTCCACTGCAGCCCCAGTGCCTCTCGCCAACCTTTGAACCACTGACCATGACAGCTGGCTTTGGGACAGCGTGTTCCCAGGGCTCTGGTTAGTGTCCAGTCAGTCACACAATCAGTAATGTGGGCTCTGGGAAACGCTCCCAGCGTCTGCCCTTGCTGCGACATCCCCTCCATCAGAGAGCCTGTCTGTGTCCTCTGGGCAAATATTTAATCTAAAGTGCTCCTGGCCAGCCAGGAACTTTGGGGGGACTAAGTGCTGCGGAGCGAGGAGCTAGACTTGGCTGGCAGCAGTTAGCGCGGTGCGCTCCCAGCCTTCACCTGCATCAGTGCAGCAAGCAGAGTCCAGGCAGGCCAACCCAGTAAACACACTGGACAGATGGTGATGGATTTCTGAGAACTTGGCCTCCCCAGGGACTGGCTCGCCGTGTGCGGAAGGCAGCGAACTTTCAGGGAACAGCATCCCATTTATGGCTGTCACCGACCCCTCCATACCTCTGCTCTCCCAGCTCCTGGGGCCTGATTCTGCTTTCGTCTACTCTGGCATAAATCCAGAGGAACTGCACCATCACAGATGGTGTGAAGATGGTGGAAGCATGAGAGACAAGGCCTATGGACATGAAGGTCTGAATGGATCATTGTGCCAGGCTAGCCCCACCTAGGGACCCTTGCAGTACAGGCAACTATACCTCCCTCCCATGGGACAGGACTGAGCCCCGTAACCTGTGGTCCACCCAGAGAACAGCTGTTAGAGCAACCCCCTCTTGCTTTAAAGACTCCCAGGGGCTTGTGAGTTCAGTACTTCCCCTGGCACCAGGACCTCAGGGATGAGGACGGGGCTGGAGGGAGAGCACAAGGCTTAACACACTGATGTTTTTAAAGCCCGTTGAGATTCTCAGAGGCCAGAGATGGGGCAAAGGATGCTGCTGCTAATGCCCTCCACTTGTGAGCGGTGTACAGCAGCCGAACCACAGATACAGGAGATGGAAAAGCCATAATCAGCTAGTCCACCACTTACCCTGGGGTTGAAGGCAGGATTGTTCTCTCCTATGCAGAGAGGAGCCTAACAGCAAGGGCTTTTCGAACACGTCCCTCCACTCCTTGGCAGGTGTTTTCCGCACCTTCCGTTTGCCGTTGTCTGGGCAGCTACTCTGGCCCACTCTCATCTCCTGGGCATTGGCCCTTATGTGGGAACCAATTCTTGGACTGTCCCACCGGATAATCTCTACAGACCCACTGTCACCTGGCAAAGCTCCAGGAGGAAGATGCATCTTTCCCAGCCAGTCGGGAGTCTGCAAAGTAAACTGCTTTCCATATGGCTTTCGATCTGTTCTTCTATTAAAAGAGGAATCATCCTAATACACTGAGGTTTCTGGGGAGCCCTCAGACAGTGCATAGACTGGGGATAACTGCTCTTGCCACTGAAATGCAACCACCTCTGGGATGGGACGTAGGAGCAAGCAGCATGACACAGTCGTGAGCCTAGAGCTGGGGGAGACCCAGGTAACTTCACCAAGGGGCATTTTGGCCAGGAGAGTTGACCTGACATTGCTGCTCTGGGGAAAGGGAATCCTGACTGGGCCTGGTCAGGGCTTTGGGGTTGAACTAGCACCCAGGAGAGAGAAGGAGTCGATAACAGAGCAGGAAGGAGCAGCCCTTGTGGTAAAGCAAAGAGCACAGAACCCTGCATGCGTCCCTGAGCGAGCACAAAGAAGCCTGAGAGAGGGGCCCATCACTGTGGGCCCCGTGCACCAGGCCTGGCCCAGGCAGGGATCCCTGAATGCAGCAGCCATAAAACATCTCTCAGACAAGAGCAGAGAGCTCTCCCAGGGCTCATTTTTATGGAAAGCCTCCAGCTCTGATCCCACAGAACCCACCTCACAAACGACACCCCCACCTGGACGCTGTCAGCCCAGGGACAGGGTCGTCACCAGCTGGAGACGTTCTGCGGCTCAATGGGCTCTGATCCTGGCTCTGTTCTTGTTCAGCCCACAGCACAATACACCCTCCTACCAGTCCTGACCTTCGACATCTGTGATCAGTCAGAACACCGAATCCCTTCCTGCCCTGGTCAGCAAACTGCCCCTGACCCAGCCCCTGGGTTGCATGACAGTCCATATAAATCCACTCACGCGGCCACTGCACTGCACACACATACCACTGCTCCACCAGCCCTTCACACCAGCTTCCTAGAGTCCAGTGCTGCCGTTTGACAGATGGGGAAAGCATTGCAGCTCCTTATGCAGACCACCAGGTTCCTTGTTAGCAAGCTCTCAGGCCAGGCCTGTTGCCCCAGCGAATGTCCCAGCCCCGAGAGGTGCTGCATGAGGCAGACTCCCCTGCTTCTCCCATGGGACTGCCCAACCTAAGGCGCATGTGCGGTTTGACCAATGTCTCAAAAGCAAGGCCAAGCCCTGACCTTGGTAAAGCATCGGTTCCTTGGGGCAGATATGGGCCTTCCCCATCCTCAAGACACACAAACCCACCAGACTTGGAGGCCTCGCCTTCCAGTTTGGTGCATGTTCCCTGGGACAAGCCCCACTACGAAGAGGCGGGCGCTAGGGAACGTGGGCCTTGCTTAGGTGTTCTGTGCCCATGGCGCTGAGGCCCTGCAGGTGTCTGGCGGGGCTGTTGGACCATTGGACAAGGGTCCGTGTCTCTGATTCAGAGCTAGGATTGCTCTCCACAAAAGCCAAGGCCAGGGGTGATTAATCCCTGCTTGGTACAATTGTTACACATTAACTCACTTGTTTGTCCCTTATTTTCCAGCTAGTGCT
Source organism: Chelonoidis abingdonii (assembly GCF_003597395.2). Classification (NCBI taxonomy): domain Eukaryota; kingdom Metazoa; phylum Chordata; order Testudines; family Testudinidae; genus Chelonoidis; species Chelonoidis abingdonii. Next base: position 876,751 of record NC_133789.1, read on the forward strand.
TTGCTGTCAATGGACTGGGTCCACAGAGCATTCCCAGCACGTGTCCTGTGCATGGAACGGTAGCAAAGGTATTGCACAGCCACGGAACACCTGGAGAACTCCTGGCTGTGCTGCTCCCACAACCCTTTAACCTGCCCCTTGCCCCGTGCACGACTGGGCTCCTTACAAATCACAATCAACTATTGAACAAATATTCCTCAGGGAACAACGGGCAACCCAAGGGAGGGGGAGCTGAGCCTCCCACAGCTGTGCCACAGGCTGCCCCACTGCGCTCTTGCCCTGCGCTGGAGAGCTCAGAAGCAGCTGGGTTGCCACCTGCTGGGAAAGGGGTGAAAGCAGGAGAGCAGAGATGGCATCTTCATCCTGGGAGCTAAGCCAGCTCCACTTCTCAGTCAGCTGTGAGTCTCCTCCCCTTCCTCCTCAGATGCTAGGTTCTCCCGCACCTGGACACCATGCCAGCAGTGTCATGCACAATGGGCGCTCCCTCCTCTGTTAGTGATGTCACAACTCATTATTGTAGTGACAACTGTGATGTCACAAGCAAAGAGAGCCTAGAAGAAGTAGCCAGAGCAAGGGAATTTTGAAGGTGACTGATGACCTGTTCTCAGGCCAACCCTCTCCCTCACCCCAGAGAGTGGGGCAGAGGAACACGGAGTGTTCCCTTCATTAAAGGGAAGGCATCACTCTTCCTTAGGCCTGCACTGCTCTCAGACCCCCTCCCCACAGCCCTTAGGTTGCTAGCGAGAAAAGCTGTCATCACAACAGGCAATAGCTGGTGCTTAGCTCCCCCACTCCTGAGTTCAGGGGCCTGGCCCTTTGTGCACTGCCCAGCTTTGTGGGGCTGGGAATACTGCAGCACAACTCACAGCTGTATGCTCCAGAGCAGAATCAGCTCCAGCCCCAATGCTGCAGCACTTCCCGCCCCGAGAAAGCTGCTCTGCCTGGGCCTACTGACTGGAAGTGGCTGGGGAGCATTTCCCGGCTCGCTGGGCCATTACTCTAGGATTTGCTAGAGCCTGGCCCTCGTGCTCAGCCTCTGACCCCTCTTGCCAGGACTGTTTGTGCTAGGGAGACAAATTAAGCAGCCCACCAGTGTCCTAAGGGAGTGAAACTTTCTCATCGCAGACAGAGGGGATCTGAGAGCCAAGAGCAGAACCTAGCATTTATTTCCGGTCACTGTGCCAAATGCTGCAAAGAGAATCTTGCAGCCCCCTCACAGCAGGCCAGGCCAGGTCTTTTCTCCACCTCCGAGCCTTCCAGTGTGTTGCAATGCACTTGTGATGACAATCAGCATCTCTGAACCCCCATCTCCCACAACCAACCAGTGCTGCAGCACTGCAGACAGGCTTCAGAGTCAGGACTGACGGCCAGGGCCCTAGGGGAGGGGGACTGGGGAAGGAGAAATAAAGGACAACTTACGGGAGCAGGTCTTCCCACTGCCCCCCAGATCATCATGTCCTGTTCATAGCAAACAGGCAGCGCAATCCCCGTGTGTTAGGAGCTGGAGTCAGGGAGTAAAGTTTAGGCCCGAATCAGAACTTTCCCAGAGTGTTTGGAGCTGGGGTTCTGGTTCCAGCCCATCTCTAGGAAATGGATCACACACAAGTCTGGGTTTGAAAAGCACTTGAGTGCTAGTCTACTAGGCAGGGAATGCCATTTTGAGCACCAGCTCCCTTGACCCAACAGAGAAACCCCCCAGACCCCTCAGCAAATGCCTCCTGACCAGCTTGCAGACAGATGCAAGCCCAAGGCAAAGAGCCTGGAGAAAGGGTTACCAACACTGTATTTCAGAAATAAGGGACTGTTTTCTTGGCACCCCTACCCTCTCTCTCCTCTGATATTATTAATGTTGTTATAATTAATTATAACAGGACTCACCTCCATTCACCATCACCAGGGGTGTTTCTTGCTGCTTTTTGCAGCACTCAGCAACTCCCAGTCTTCTTGTACCAAGATGAAAAAATAAGGAACTGTTATCAGCCCTTATTGCCTGGATCCACCTAGCAAAGGTCTGCTGCCACCCTGTTCTGGTAGGGAGAGACCCCTGTGTCCCCTTAAGCAATTGGAATGCAGAAATTCAGCTTTTAAACAGGGACCCAAAAACTAAGTGAACAAGACACCCTGCGTCAAACACAGCTTCCTGGTGACCAGGACCCCTTCCCCGGCCAGCCTTGACAGCTGCAGGGTCACACAACAGTCCTGTAACCCAGACTCGAGGCCTGGCCACAATTCTGGCCTGGGGAGCACGGTCTCAGCACTCAGACGATCCAGGCTCTTCTCCCACTAGCTGTGCAGTGAAATAACAAGGGGCATTCTGGGCAATTCCATGCAAATGAGCATGCCAGCCAATGCCCTAACATCTCCGCAACTCCCCATGGAACTGGCAGTCCCCAAACTCCACCAGTCCTTGAGGCACATCTTGAACATCGGTCTGCCATCTGCAGTCTGCTGCAACATATCCTGAGCTTTCTGATAGTCTGCCTGGTGCATTCCCGCCTCCTGCCTCTTAGTCATCGCAGTCCTACACGCTCCTGTTGGGTCTCTGCCAGGGCCGGCTCCAGGCCACAGCGCACCAAGCGCGTGCTTGGAGCAGCATGCTGCAGGGGGCGCTCTGCCGGTTGCCGGGAGGGCGGCAGGCAGCTCCGGTGGACCTCCCGCAGGCGTGCCTGCGGAGGGTCCACTGGTCCCGCAGCTCCGGTGGAGCATCTGCAGGCATGCCTGCAGGAGGTCCACCGGAGCCGCGGGACCGGCAAGCAGCAGAGTGCCCCCCGCAGTGTGCCGCCGTGCTTGGGGCAGCAAAATTGCTAGAACCAGCCCTGGTCTCTGCAGTAATCCTTCTGGGTCTGTTTCAGCCCTGCCTCCCTCCAACGGGAACACTCATCACCTTCATCCATTGAGCTCAAAACATTTTACAACACAGGGTCAGCATTATCGATTCGTGCCCCTTTTACAGCAGAGAAAACCATGGCACCAGGAGGTCAAGTGACGCCTCCCAGGTTCTACACAGTGAATCATAAGCAGAGTTGGGAACAGAACCCATATCTTCTGCCTCCCACGCAGTGCCCTGGAACTTCCACCCAAAGGAGCCTTTGCTTCCTTACAGCAGTAGTTCACAACCAGGGACACCCCCGCCCCCGGGGATACACACAGGTCTTCCAGGGGCCGGGGTACATCAACTCAACTAGGTATTTGCCTAGTTTTACAAAAAGCACTAGCAAGGACAGTCAAACTAAAATTTCATCAGCTAATGACTTGCTTATACTGCTCTATAGACGATACACTGAAACATCTAAGGACAATATTTTAATTCCAATTGATTTGTTTTACAATTATATGGTAAAAATGAGAAAGTCGGTCATTGTTCAGTACTAGTGGGCTGTGACACTGCTGTATTTTTATGTCTGATTTTGTAAGCAAGTAGTTTTCAAGTGAGGTGGAACTTGGGGTACATAAGACAAATCAGACTCCTGAATGGGGTACAGGAGTCTGGAGAGCCTGCGAGCCCCTGCCTTATAGCCACACAAAACAGGAGACAAAAGCAAGACATTTCTAAAGCCATTAGCATTTTTAAAAACCTTTTCCAAATGATGCTGCTGTAACTTACCTTTTATTAGCACATCTTTTCCTGTGTTTTATAATATGGACTTATGTGTAACTATTCAATATATTGAAGGTACTGACAGCTGTAATATTTTGACTGACATACACCTAAGCCAATGAGGATACACAGCTTGTAGCAATATAGAAATGTTACAGGAAATAAATTGGTCTTGAATGCACGTCCAACCTGAGCTCCTTGGTAGGTCTGTGAGAAGATGACAGATGCTTGCTAGTGAATGTTTTGCTTGAAGCTACATCAGGTCACGTCTAGTGAGTGTGCAGAGCTTCTGTGTCTAAGTTTCTTATACACACTCTTAGATAAACTGCAACTCTGCACCAGGTCACTAGGTATCTGTTGAATCAAAAGGGACCTGGGAAAACTTTAATTAAACATGAGGTATTTCAAACTTTGTCCAATTGAGGGCCCTGCTGACAACATGCCAGGAACCTGACTGCTGCACTAGTCTGGGAGCAGGTGGAGTAGAGCAGGCTGGGGCCGAGTTGCTCCAGTTCCCGCCGCTGCCAGTGAGTGCGGGGTCGCTAGGGGAAAGAGGTGCAATGGGGGTGGGCCAGGGGCAGAGCATGGGGGAGGGTAAGAGGCAGGGCGGAGGGAGTTGTCCAGGGCTCCACCCCTCCTAGGGCAGGGGTGGCTCTAGACATTTTGCCACCCCAAGCACAGCGGCATGTTGCAGGGGGCAATCTGCCAGTCACCGGTCCCGCGGCTCCGGTGGACCTCCTGCAGGCATGCCTGCAGAGGGTCCGCTGGTCCCACGGCTTCGGTAGACCTCCCACAGACACAGTCCACCGGAGCCACAGGACCAGCGGACCCTCCGCAGGCATACTGCCGAAGGCTGCAAGCCTGCCGCCCTCCTGGAGATCGGCAGAGCGCCCCCCGCAGCATGCCGCCCCAAGGATGCACTTGGCTTGCTGGGGCCTGGAGCCGCCTCTGCCCTAGGGACGGCCCTGCCCCAGGGACGGCCCTGCCCCTTGCAGGGGGTGCCGGCCGAGGGATAGGGCTGGTCACTGGGACTAGTGCTGTCGCGTATGCAGCACCCAGGTGCCTAGGGCACCATGAAATTTGGGGCAATTTGGTCCCCCAAATTTCATGGTGCCCTACGCAGCTGCGTATACTGCATATGCCTAAGGACAGCCCTGTATAAACCATCTACAGATCTATGGTGTCAGTGAGCCAGGGCTGACTGCTGCTTTCGATGGAAACCTGAGCACATGACCCAATGAACAGTCTATCACCAGCACACTTACAAGGCCCTGCAGTCAGTGGCTCAGGGACCTGTCTGGTTCTGGAAGCCATTGTAGGTGAATGAGGGGAGGGCTGGTGAGCAGGATGCTGTCTTTGACAGGCAGGCAACAGGATTAACTTCACACGTGCTAGGGTCCTGGTCACTTCTGAAATAGATGCTGTCAGGTGAGTGAACAGAGGGGTCTTCATCAAAATAGTTGTAGGGTCTCAGGAAAAAGCCGACTCCGTTCCCCACAGTCACCGTGTTAGGAATATCCTCAGTATGTGGGATGTGCAGGAAGCCAACAGAAATCCAGGCAACCAGGTCCTGGAAGAGGAAGAGAGGCGTCACTGGGCTATTTCAGGAGAAGTGCTGGCTAGGAGAGCACACCTGGGGCAGACCCTCTGTAAACACCACTGAGCAATGACCACTGGTCCAGCACACACTTCAACACACACAGGGAATGAGGGACTACCCTGTTGGCTGTGACATGAACTGTTCTAGCCAGCAGCGTGTCTGCCCAGCCCTGGGCTGGACTCCCCATCTGCTTGCTCTGTTTGTGTGTCTCTGCCTGCCCTGCACACTCCCCTGGAAGGTGCTGCAGCCCTTAGTGGAAGGAGAACCCAGCACACCTCATTTACGATGGTCTCATTGTCTATGAAGTCAGCGAAGGCCACGGTGGGCGTCCAGGGGTCATTCTGGTTGTAGATGCTGGTGCTGGTCGGCTCCTCCTCTTTTCGTTTGGTGACGGCCAGTTTGTACCTAATGAGCAGAGAGAAGAGATTGATTTGCCCTCCCCACGCAGGCTGAGCCTGAGTGACGACATCTGTTCTGGGAGCCTGGACTCCTGGATTCTCTTCCCTGCTGCGTGAGCCTGGGCAAGTCACTTCTCCTCTCTGTCTCTGTTTCCACAGTGGCAGAATGGCAGTAATGATCCCTGCCTCCAAGGGCATGTGACGATTAGAGAGTTAGTGTTTTTAAAGGGCCCTGTGTGTGCGGTGCGCTAGCGGCACTCCTCTCTGCAAATCACCAGTGTAGTGGCCCCACTCACACAGCATCTGTCAATGGGGAGCGCCCTGGGAGAGAACCCACCCCATACTTACAAATGCGGATAAGGGGCAGGAATACTAGGGGAGAGGATATGAAATGGAAGGGCCATGAAACGATCAGCACCACATGGTCTGACAGGTGAGTCATGAAGGACAGGACACGGCACAGGCTGTGTGGTGGAGAGAGACAGTCTGGGACATGACAGCACGGGGTGGAGAGATTACTGTAGAGATCTGGCTACAGGGACTTTGTGAGACCCAGATTGCTGCCTCCCAGGGGGCATCATACTGCAGTTAAAGGGACACTGCTCAAGATGACAAGACTCGACATGTATATGTTAAATAACAACCTAGATTCACATAGAAACAGGGGTGCCATAATATCTTTTATTGGACCTCACCCACCTTGTCTCCCTGATATCCTGGGACCAACACAGCTACAGCAACACTGCATACAACAATCAAGATTCATAGCATTTCAGGCCAGAAGAGACCATAAGATCTATCATATCCATCCTGTATTTGACAGGTAGGCCATTAAATTTCACCCTGTTACTCTTGTATTGAGCCCCAGAACTTCAGAAATGTACCCAGTCCTGATCTGAAGACATCACGAGACAGAGAACCAACATTTACCCTGGAACCTGATTCTATTGGTTAATCGCCCTCACTGCAGAAAACTGGGGCGTAATTTCTAATTTGAATTTGTCTGGCTCCAGCTTCTAGTCAATGAACGACTATGGAGAGAAGCAATTCTTCCACTTTTCTCTTGCGTTTTAAAGGCCAAGAATATTTACTGTAATTGTTTAACCTTTCCCCTGTAGGGCAGGAAGCCACAGCCCAGAGCTATGGCATGACCCTTTCTGATTTCCCTCTCCAAACAGAGCAAGGACAAAGTTAACAAAGAGCTATGGCATGGGGGAAAGGGAACTGGGGTTTGCGTCATCAGCAAAATAGCGTGGAGCTTCTCTGGGTCTGACCCTGAGATGAGCCCCTTCCCCCAGACAGGGCCCCCCATCTCTGGGGCTGACCCTGAGGTGAGTCCCCTCCTCAGACAGGGGCCCCCTATCTCTGGGGCTGAGCCCATGATGAGTTCCCTCCCCTCAGATGGGGGCCCCCATCTCTGGGGATGAGCCTGAGGTGAGCCCCTCCCCCCAGACAGGGCCCCCATCTTTGGGGATGAGCCCATGGTGAGTCCCCGCTCCCCCCCCCCAAGACAGGGCCCCCAGCTCTGGGGCTGAGCCCGTGGTGATCATGGGAGCTGTGCCTGGATGCTTTTAAAATCTATTTTTATCTTCACTCACAGCTCCCCAGACTCCAGCAGCTGTGCAGGGGGAGTGAGCACCTCCGTACTCCTGGCCTCTTTCCCTCCGCTTTGTCCCAGCCCTGGATGATATTTCAGTGCAGGGATTTTACATCATTTCCCTTTGGCTGTTTTCCATGCATGCGTGGGGCTCGCTAGCAGGGATGGGGCCTCCAGAGGCTGAGCAATGGCAGAGAGGGAAACAGCAACTGCAGAGCTTGCACCAAGTCAGTTTCTGTTTTGGATCCATCTTTCCGGGTCTCTCATCCCTGCTGCCCCAGAGTGACCCCAGAAGGACAGGGTGGGAGAGCCAGGGTCAGAGGCATAACCCAGCCGATATATCAGTCAGAACACAGCTTTACTGCTGCACCCAAGCAAAGCTGGATGGAAACAGGCCAGCACTGAATTCCCTCCTTTATCTTGGCGTCAGACTGGAGAATCCATCCAATCCAGTGTCCCATTTCTGAAAGCAGCCAGCACCCGCTGCTTCAGAGGAAGGTGCGAGAAACCCCATAGGAGGACTTGTGGAATAAGTGGTTCCCCCTACTGCCTGGCAAGCAGTGCTCAGCTCAGGCCCTGAAGCAGGAGGCTGCTGCCCCATTGCTGTATCACTGAGGGCTGCTCTCCACAGCCCCGGTTTTACAGCCACTGGTCCCAACATGGCACCAACCCGGAGAGGGAGAGCAATTATTTAAGCACAAGCAGGAATTGCTTAATTTCTAAATGTGAACACCTACCTCCCCCAGCTGATGGACCGCTCCATGGAACTGGCTTCTGGCAGATGGTCCCCAGCAAAGCTGACTATCTGGATCCTGTAGCCGCGCTGGTGTCCCCACTTATTTTCACGGTTTGTGGTGAAGTGGATGTATCTGGGGATCTTGGAGTGAAGTGGGAATACAGCCTTGTCCTCAGTGTCCAGGACTTTCTTGGTGAGCCGTGGCCTCTGTATCTGGTGCTCTGGACTCCAAGGAGCCTGCACGGTATCGAATGTCATGTCATGAGCCACCAGAGAATTCTTTGTTCCTACAAGGCAAAGAGAAAACCTCTGAGAAATTGCACCTTTGGCCTCCTGGGCTTCCCGATAGGTTGTAAGAGTCAGGCCGTAGCTCATTCCAAACTGCAAACTACAGAGGCAGGCCCTGCAGCTCATTCAGGAGGACGAAGAACTCTGTGAAAGATCTTGAACAGAACCAATCTATTGCATAGAGGAAACACCACCCCCTCCAAAAGAAGCAACTGACAATACTACAGAACAAGGAACTTCCTAGTCACTTAGCATGTTAGGACATGAAAAACTCTAGAGTTCTCTGCTGGATTGACTCATCAGAGTAAGGGATCCCCAGCCCACCCTGCTGTGCACCCGAACTACTTGTGTCCTCTTGGAAACTCCTCCTTGCTCCACTGCTTTCCATTCTTCAGCCATGTGGGAAATGGGGAAAGGTCATTTTCTCCCCCTAACTCCTGGGAAAAAGGGTGTTCTTTCCTCTCAACACTTACAGCTGGCATGGGGAACTGAGATTTATTGCACAAGGCTTATTATACAGTGAACGTGTTTCAAAATCACTGGCTATATTTCTATGATGTCTCCTCAGGCAGCTCCACCGCTAAACGATGTATCTGCCACCCTCTGTCTGAGACATGAGTATAGAGGAAATCCTTTAATAGGTGCATCTTTTTTCCTAGGTATCACCAGTCCATATTTAGATCGTTCAGCCATCTAACTCCTCGAGGGTAGCAAGGTGTTACAGTTCATCCTCCAATCCTCTAAATTATGCCACCTTCAATAATCTGTCGTCCGATCTTCTAAGAGGTGCTGGTCCCATAGGACTCATGACATTTCATGGGTGGATTAGGGGCAATCCTTTGTTGAGAGGATTAATGTTTAATTTTAGTTATAAAATACCTTGTGCTTGGTTCAAGAGAGTTTAAAAGTCCAGAAAGGAGAAAGAAAATTAACAGCTGAATATAGTGAAGAGCTAGAGCTCTGCTCCTGCAGCTCTCCAGGAGGACACCAAGTGCTTTCAGCCAATGCAACACGTTAGAAGCATTATATCATCAGAAGAGACTCTTGCTGGCTGATGATGCCAAGAGGGCAGAAACTGTCCCTAAAAGCTTCCAACAGCTCCTGCCTTTTCACAAGTTAACTCTTCCAAGGGTGTGAAACTATTCACAGAAGTCACATGACACAGGGGTATTTGCCATTGAACCTTTCCTGCCCCAGGTCATGCCATGACAGTCAGGAAGGAACTGAAGTTTCAGCTTCTTGCCAGCTGTCGTGTGTGTCTGACACTTGTTATGGCGGCTGTCCCATGTGTGCTGAGAATGCCTCTGGGACTTAGGGTGACCAGATGTCCCGATTTTATAGGGACAGTCCCGATATTTGGACCTTTTTCTTATATAGGCTCCTATTATTCCCCACCCCATCCCGATTTTTCACACTTGCTGTCTGGTCACCCTACTGGGTCTTGCTCAGCGGATGCTCCACTGCTTAGGCTCACCCCTATTGGGAAGCTGATAATCACCACCCAGTGGTTAATAGGACACTTTACTGGTATGTGGCTAAGGTATGGTTGGTATTTTGTCATGTGACACTGTTCATGCAGAAAGTCACTAGCAAGAGTAATCTGTTTTCCATGCTATATCCTAGTCTAATAGCTGGGTTTGATTCCTGCAAGCATCCCCTTTGGGGCTAAGTAGGTCTGTAACATAAAGTGGCCTCTTACATGTGCAGAATTAATGCATGCCCCCACAGGTGGATTGGAGTGAATCCGTCCTAGCTTGTTATTCCCACGGGCAGTTAAGTTATACTCTTCCAGGTTCAATGCTGAATCCTTTTTTCTCCCCCCAGGGAGGCGGTTGCATCCAAGACCTATGGCACGCAGTCAGCAAAGTTTGTGTCTACAATTCCTAAACCTGCCAAAGTTTGATGTTTTTCCTATGGAAGTTGATCCAGAAGGTTTTCTAATTTAATCTGGCTGCTCCACTTTATCCGCTGCTCTGGTGAGTTTCTGTGCCTCGACTACACTTGAAACTTCAAAGCTCTGCCGTGGGAGCGCTGTCGCGGCAGCACTTTGAAGTGTGAGTGTGGTCGCATCGCCAGCGCTGGGAGAGAGCTCTCCCAGCGCTGCACGTACTCCAGCTCCTCATGGGGATTAGCTTGCAGTGCTGGGAGCCGCACTCCCAGCGCTGCGGCACTGTTTACACTGGCGCTTTGCAGCGCTGTATCTTGCAGCGCTCAGGGGGGTGTTTTTTCACACCCCTGAGCCAGAAAGTTGCAGCGCTGTAAAGCGCCAGTGTAGCCAAGGTGGTCTCCAGCTCGCTTTATGGGGAGGGGACCCTGCCAGCTCCCTAAATTACAAACTATAGAATGCAGCACTTATATCTAGTGGCCCCAATTCTCGCTGCATTCCAGCTCCTTTACACCATTTCAGAACAGGGCAGATTCCAGAGCAACCCAGGGCTGGTGTAATGACTACCCCACACACTCAGCTCCTGGCAGAAGAGTGAGCCAGGGGGTGGGAAAGGATGTGACTGCCTGATCCCTTTGTGTTGCAGCTGTTCTCGGCTGTGGGAATCTGCCTTAAATTAGGTTCTAATTTACGCTGGGGGATGGGCAGGCCCTGGCCAAGCCCAGAATTCAGAAGCCCCCGTCTGTGCCACCTTGGGCTGCTCCGAGAGAGAGACAGAGAGAGAGAGAGAGAGACAGAGCGCGCACATGCAAAGAGACCTACCTCCAACATCCAAGTCTACTTTATAGTTGATGAGATGGTTGTGCATTGTCCCTAGGGTGTGTTCCCCAACCCGACTGCCATGTTCAGTGCCTATACCATAGAGAAAGGATGAGCTAATATAGCCAGTGGCGTGGATTTTTACTTCAATAGCTCCGTTCTGGTAGAATATGAAGTCCCAAACGTAGTCATAGTTAATGAGAGTTGAAATGGCCCTGAGAACAAGAGCATATTTAGTCAGACCGCCATAGTACAGGGACTGCAAGTTGGAATAATGGCGCCTCAGCGGGACTGAAGTGTCCTGCTCGAAAATACACAAGGAGTTTTTATTAACTTTAGGGGTCTCTGATTCAACTAGATAGTGTCTATCCACATAGGTGGCTGTGTAGGGGCAATCAACACCTCGGACCAGCTCAAAAGCAAACTTGCCGATGCCAAAGCTCGCATCCATATATCTAGTCATCATCCCTCCGGGACAATTAGAGCCATAGACAGCAAGGGCTTCTTGGAGACTCAGCTCATAGACAATCCTCTCTCCGTTGAACTTGATGTCAAAGAGACGTGGACCTGTATTCACATCCATCCCAAAGGCAAAACTCCAGGACTGGAAGATGACGTGATTGTTTTGGATGCTGTAGCGGGGCCCATGAGGCTCATATTGCAAAGGGCCTGGTGCCATGGGGGCTGCTCTGGGCCTCATGGAACCAAATTCCTCATCAGGTTGGACTTTCTTAACTTTTACATCTTTCACGTGGCCTTGTATGAACTCAGTCTCCAGCTGCTCCATGTCTTCATAGTACTGGCCATTATAGAACACTTTGCTTATACTCCATTGGGAGGCGTCCAGGCTGCTGTGATTAACCAGCACCTCCAGCCCCACTGGGTGCAGATAGTAGCCGCTGCCATTCACGTTCTGGAACAGAACAAACCAGGTGGCACGATCTCCTGACTGGAACCCCCGGGGGGCTGTGGTGAGGGTAGCAAAATTGGTCTCATCATAATCACAGCACACTCTGAGCAAGCCTGGTGCTTTGGAGAACTCCTGGTAGACAAAGCGGTCAATATCCTTGTATTCCTTCTCAGTCACTGGTCTGCGGTGATATGGCAGCTTCCCTCTGTACTTCCGCACTGTGACATCCCTGTGAGTTGTTGGCTTTGGCAGGGGACCCACCACGTATTCCGTGACATTCGGGTTTGTTTGGTTTCCGAAATACACCACAGCCAGCGCCTGCCGGGGGGGTCGCCTGCCCCCACGATCCAAGAACCCCAATGCCTCTGCCTTGGTAGGGAGCTGCACATCGACGTAGTAAATGCAGTTATCAGAAGGGTTTGCTTGAGAGGCATCTACCAATGGCACCCCAAGGTTTTCCTGAAGATACATCACCACTTGCTTCATTTCTTCTGGCGTCAGATCAGCAAAGACCAGGCTCTGGTCGCTGTGCTTTCCCTTCTGGCTGCTCAGGCTCTGCGGCTCACAGGTGGCTGGTTTCACTCCTCTAGTCAGCAACACACAAACCAAAGCGAAAATTGTGGCTAGTGCCAGAACCAGGAGGATGAGGACAGTTTTCAGGTTCATGTTGTAGCTGCAGAGTCGGCTCCTGAAGCCTCACAGAATGGAGGTGCCTGCTGCCGGCAGCCTTGCTAGGAGAGCAGGCTGCGTCTGTTTGTGGGGAGGTGCAGGGCTGGAGGAGGGAGATGTGGTGAGAAGATGCTTGAGGTTTGCCGTCAACCATAAAAGGCTTCTTCTGCGTCTCCAGACCATTCACAGGCTCAGCTTCTTAAGCAGCACTTTAGGTCTCCGCACAACACTCACTTCCTGGCCAGTTCTTTGGGAGGCGGGTTACAGAGGCTGCCCCCAGCTCCGCGGTCCTTGGAGCCATTTTAGAAAACACAAGCACAGACCCAAAAAAATACAGGGAAAGCAAAATGCTCTGGCCAACAAAGCAGAGATGTTGAAAAAGAGACTGTCTGCTAGGGGCTTCTTGCCAGATGTTGTAACCTGATCCCTCCCTGGCTACACTCCACTTCTCTGCTGCCCTGACCAAGACTTTCTCCCTTCGGGTTTCCCTCTGTCTTGCTTCTAATGATTCCCCTGCTTGGCAATTTACTTGGTTACATCCCAAGAGCTGTTGTTTGGGCTGATCAGGCTGGACTTGTTTCTCGCACCTGCTCTGGTGCCGCCACAGGCTCCGCTGACTCCTTTATTCAGTGTTTGTGGGCACATGGCCCTGGTTCTGGTGCTCGCTCTGCCAGGTGTGACTCCTCATATCTATTCCCTATTCCAGCCTCCTGCTGCTGTTCGACGCTCAACACAGCAGGGAGTTCCCCCACTGGGTGTGTGGCACCTTACTGTGCAAAAAGCCCTCTTAGAATGGAACTCCTCACTAGTGGTACAACCCATCAGCAATAAGAGTGGCCGAACTGGGCCCATGGGGGCTAGGGACTCTGTCTTTGCTTATTTGTTTGTCAAGCACTATGCACATTGCTGAAGCTATCTCAATAAATAATCAGAGGCTGCTGGGAGGGAAATGGGCTGCAGGAGGGCTCACAGGTTGCTAGGTGCCTTTAGAAATAGTGTTTATATTCTGTAGCAGCACCCAGAGGTCCTGGGGCTGGCCGGAGCACCTTGGTGATGGGCATTGAACAAACATACATGGAGAGACAGAGCTTTCCCTAAAGAGCTCACACATGCTATGAAATGAGCCCAGAGCAAATAAGCAAATCCCACTCCCGTTTCCCACATTCTGAGGGTTGGATGTACCAATCACAAATGTGCTGTAGGTGGGTTGCTCACGATGGCCAGACAGGGTCAGAGTCCAACAGTGTCGCATCCCCTCAAAAATCTCCTTCCCCATGGCATATCCCTCCCCCCTGGTTCTGAGCTGGATTTGGTGTAGAAAGGTAGGGAAGCCCAGCATGCTCTGACTCCACTCACAGGGTCAGGCACAAACTCAAGCTCAGCTGGTCACTCAGTTTGCCTTGTAAGCAAATTGTCCTTTTCCATCCCTAACTCCCACATTCAGCAAATGCCACATTTCCCTCAGGCCTCTGCTCCCATTCCCACATTTCCTGCCCGCCTCTGCGGCTTTCTGTCCTGCTGTTTAGGACATTAGGTGTTTTCCCCTCTTCCCATCCCCCTTCCCTTCCTCTTTTAAGGTCATAAGTTCCTTTTGCCAAAGGCTTGGAGAGCCTCCAGCTCTCCCTGTGTAGCTTTGCTTTTGTAACAGCGGGGCAGGGCTGGTTCCAGGATTTATGGTATCTCTGAAACCTGCATGTTGCCAAAAATCAAAGCATTTCCTGCATGCTCCAGCCCCTGAGCAGAGCTGACCCAGGTGACTATCTCTGGCCTCATCCTGAGGTCTGCTGCCCCTTCATATCAGGAACAGGAGAGGACCTGAACTCTGCATAGGGATGAGGGCTACACCCCTGATTGGTTAAGACCCCATGTCCTGTCTGTGCCACCAGTTTGGCAGAAATGTCAAGCTCAGCTCAAGCACTTTGGAATTAAAGTTCCTTGGGCACTGGGCAGGGAGGGGGCTTAGACCAACCCTTCCTGTGATGGAGGAGAGGTCTGAGCTGCCAGCTCTGCCCCTTTCCTTCCCCGGAGCCCCTTTCCCAACCCCAGAATCATTTTCAAATTCACTCCTTCCAGTGGAGCAGGGCAGAGTCCCAGCAGATAAAATGCCCATCTCCTCTCGTGGCCAGGTCAGTGGCCCACTGGGCTCTTTCGGGAATTTGTCCCTAACTCTGGCCTGTGGCATGGCCCTGCCTTGTGACTTGATCCAAACTCTCATGCACAGCCCCAACCCCTCAGCAGGCAGCAGGGACAGGTCCTGGCTGGGGATGCTTGTTGCAAGGTGGGTAGCAGAGGGATGGGATTGGACAGGCTAGAACTGGGAGAAGACCCCTAGGAGCGAGATGGATAAGGCAGTGCCTTTGCCTGTCTGGGGAGCAGGGCTGCCTGGCACCTGGCACTCACCATGTCTCAGCTGTGCTTTCGTGATGGGGACTGGCCTGCAGCGCCTCCTCCTGGCCCGGGCTGCTGTGGCAACTGCCAGCAAGCAGCCTCTGCCTCCCATCTCGCTGCCCCAGGCCCCAGCCCAGAGTAGCAGAGACTCAAGGTGAGGGGGGCCCCCCCAACACCAGCCCCTTAGCCACTGCAGCTGGCTTCCCAATCAGCCCAGCAGCACCCCTGCACCCCTTCCAACCCAGCTACTCCACCCCTGCACCCCCCAGACCAGCACCATCTACCCATCACCAGCCCAGCTACCACCAAGCTACCTCTGCACCAGTGCAGCACCCCCCAGCCTGCTCACCAACCCCAGTCCTGCAGCAGGATGGGCATTATGATAATGAATAGGGCTTGGCGTCAGTCTCTAACAGCCAGGGTTGTGGCACAGCCATAGCTAAGAGCAGTGGGAGGTGCCGCCCCACCTGCTGTCTAACTTCCCAGGCCACAGAGGAAGCTTGAGTTCAGATTCTCTCATAGTACCTTCCAGGGTCACATTGCTTCCCACACAAATGACCAGGTCTCCCTGAGAAAAAGCTGCCTAGGACCTTACATTGCTTCCTTTGCAGGATCAAATTCATCTGGGTCTGGAGCCTCAGCAGCCCATCATTCCCCAGCTGCTCTGAAAATCATGCTTTCTCCTTGGACAATGGATCCCAGATCTTAGGAAGGAGCCTGCTCCCTTGGGACTAGGGAGGGACGAAACTTATTTCCATGTCCCCTTGTCACTAACATCCTTCCAATGATGAGCCCTGATGGTCTCATTAGCTTCTAGCCCAGTCATGGCCAGTGCTTGGTCTTTGTTTCCTCCACTCTATAGTTCACTCCCTGCATTGACCATTCTTAGCCATCTATCGGGTCTTTCAGCTCTCCTGGCTTCCTCTGCATCATCAGCCCAATGTTCGTTTGTGCTCTAGACAATGGAAGCTGCTTTGCACCCTGGTATGTGATACGAAATAATGTGCAGTGTCCTATCCCATAATATCACAGCCATGACACCCTTGAGTGGCTTGCGGAGCCCTCTACTCCCACAGTCTGGCTCTACTCAGCACCTGTCAGTTCTAAGCATCACATTCATTTAAATATTGAACAGCTCACGTCTCTTTTGTGGCTTGTGATGACTCAGATGCTCCAACACTGGAGTAACAGCCTTGTGCCCCATCTACTATTCTGCTGATCTTCAGACATCCTGTTTTACACCCAGTATTTACCAGAGATCACTGTCCCCAAAGCTGCTCACTTAGGGAGCAGATGCGCAGGAGCCACTTGCCAAATCTTTATCCCTTATTCCTTTCCTGTTGTTTAACTACCCACAAGGTCTGGAAAGCAGAGTGAGTAGGAGTGACTTAGCTCACAGCCTTCTGCAGGGCACCAGACTCTCACAGCAGCCAGATCAGACCCTCAGGAGAGGTCTCAGGCTACAGGGCTTTATGTATCTGATGTTCTTGAAAGGCACTAGCCCATGATGAGGACTGGCTAACCTCAGTGAGATCTCATAGCCTCTGTAGAGCTTGTGCTTTCTCAAGGCAGGGATTTAATCAAAGCTTCAGGCCACAGCATGTTTTTAAGGTTGACTTATAAATGTCGGCAGCGCACACTCAGCCTGTGGAATTCATTTCCAGGGGATGTTGTGAAGGAAAAGTATAGCTGGGTTCAAAAAAGAATGAGATAAGTTCATGGAGGACAGGTCCATCAATGGCTATTAGCCAAGATGGTCAGGGATGCAACCCTAGCCTCTGACTGCCAGAAGCTGGGACTGGACAACAGGGGATGGATCACTCAGTGAGTGCCTGTTATGTTCATTCCCTCTGAATGGCCACTATCAGAAAACAGTGAACAATGAACTAGATGGACCATTGGTCTGAGCCAGTACAGCTATTCCCATGTGCTTAAGCTAAGACTCAGCCCCTTCAGCCTTCATGGACACAGGCAGTGCAATGCAGCTGCAGCAGTTTAAGAATAAGGCATTTGAGATAACTTTGGACCAACGTCAAGCTTCATTATTTTCACCTGAGTTAGTTACTACTCGGTATTTATTACTGTTATCAGAGGAACAGAACTGGCTCTCCTTCCACCTGCCTCCCTCATGTGACAGACTGGATTTAAACATGTTCTTCTAAAAAAGACTAATGCAAGTTCTAACCTGGCAGCGCACTGAGAAAGTTATGCTTCCCTTTAAAGACACAGCCCCTCGTAATAGTGAAGTTACTATATAAAAAGCTACAACACCATTAACAGATGGACTTGACGACAGATCTCCATTATTAAAAATAGATGTTTTTCAGCAGAGTAGTCACTCTGGTGCATCAGATTCATTTCTCCTACCGCGTAAAGACCCTGCAGTCCATAACTCTTAGATACAGCCCTTGTAAGCAGTGATAACGGTGATAGTACTTTATCAAAAGATAAACTTAGTCATTAGAAATGGGTTTTAAGACAGATCTCCATTATGCAAATGAATCATCTGGGCAGAGTAGTCACTCTGGTGCATCATATTCACTTCTTCTACCACACAAAGACCCTGCAGCCCATAACTCTTACAGTCTCGTCAGATTTTGGAAGCCGTCATAGGTGAACGGAGGGAGGATTGGTAAACATGAGGCACTTTTGGACAGGCAGGCAATATGGTTGACTTCACATACACTAGAGTCCTGCTCACTGGTGAAAAAGACGCCATCAGGTGAGTATATGGAAGGGTCTATGTCATAATAATTGTAGGGTCTCAGGAAAATGCTGACTCCATTTCCCACCGTCACTGTGTTGGGAATATCCTCAGCATGTGGGATGTGAAGGAAACCAGTTGTTATCCAGGCAACCAAATCCTGGGGAAGGGAGAGAGTGTCACATAACTTGGTTATTTCAGGAGAACATCCATTGGGGGCACATATTGGGGCAGACCAGTAACGTCTGAGGACAGAACCTGGGTCAAAGCCTGCAAATGCCATCTGCCAGGCTCCCTCTTTAGGAGAGCGGCTTGGGCAATGGAAATATTTTCTTGACATTTTTCCCCCATTTGTTGACGTTTCAGATTTTTCAGACTGTTCTGACCAGCTCTGCTCATTCACTTTACACACGACTCAGTCGCATGGACTTCACAAGGACAAAGAATGAACAGGTGCTAACTCGGAAGAGGGGAAACATGGAGTGCAGTGAGTTGTTTTTCCTTCCCCAAGGTTTTTCTTTTGTCCCACAGAAACCAAGAGTCCTGTTAGCAATGTCTGTCTGAGCCCTGAGCAAAAGAACGGGCCTCGTCTGTGAGGGTCCTGGGCTGTGGATAGCTCTAAGACTGAGCGCAATACTCGGCACACTATAACACATGGCCCCAGCGCAAAGAGAACCCCCCCTCACCTCATTTACAATGGTCTCATTGTTTATGAAGTCAGCAAAGGCCACAGTGGGCGTCCAGGGGTCATTCTGGTTGTAGATGCTGCTACTGGTTGGTTCCTCCTCTTTTCGTTTGGTGACAGCCAGTTTGTACCTAATGAGAGGAGAGAAAGAAAGCAGCCACACAGGACAGGGACATTTAAAACCAGATTGGGAGAAATATACTACAGGAAACACTCTGCCCTGGCCCCACCTGTCAGGTTGGACGGGGGCATGGGCTACATAATGAAGCTTCCATCTCAAGCTTCTATGATCCTAATGTGCACCTCACAAAACTGTTACCACAACATTCAGCCCAGCAAAAACTCCAGAGACTGGTATAGCAGGGTGCCAGTGAGGTGCATCAGCAGAAGGGGAATGAGTGTGACCTGGACTGGAATAGCAGGTACCATGCAGGTCATGACTGAGACGCACTGACTGAGCTGTGGCCAAGGGGTGAGGCAAGACTGAGAAAAAACAGAGGGGACTTCAGGCCACAGGTAAGGTGCACTTGAGGAAGTGTGTGGCAGCAGGGTTCAAAATGAATCAATGAAGTAGAGAATTCAATCAAGGTTTGCAACAGAGGTTTGGCTTTAAACTCCAAGGAGTGGGCAAACAGCTGATAGGGCATAACTAAGGCTACGTTTGTGTCATGGAATCCGTGACTTCCAGAGACCTCGGTGACAGTCTCTGCTTCAGCCCCACGGGCTGCAGGACTCTGGAGCTGACAGCCACTGAGTCCCTGACAGGGATCCAGCAACAGGAAGCCCCCTGCAAAGTTCCAGCGACAGGTGACAGACTCCTGAGGGGGCCCTTCTCAGGGTTCCAGTGACTGTGCAGGAGGTGGGGGACACCTCGGCAAGCAGCTGGGGTGTCTTGTTTTCTCTTTGGGAAATATGGTCACCCTGTATTTCCCAGCTGCTACGGGTGGAGGGGGAACCCCACAGGTCCCAGCCCCACGGTGGTGGGGGAAACCAGGGGGCTGCAGAAGCAAAAATCACAGACAGGTCATGGCTTCCCTGAATTTTTGTTTCTTGCCCATGACCTGTCCATGATTTTTACTAAAAATAACCATGACAAAATTGTAGCCTTAGGCATAACTCCCAGTGATTGGTAAGAGGGAACGTGATACCCTTTCACTAGAGCACACAAGAGCCTTTGCCCATGTCCATTCTATGGGTACCTGAACCATGCAGCCACTGGACACCCACAGGTGACTTGTGTATCATCATAAACTATGTGGTAACGTCTAGCTGAAAGCTGCCTACCTCCCCCAGCTGATAGCTCTCTCCATCAAACTGGTTTCTGGCAGATGTTTCCCGGCGAAGCTAACGATCTGGATCCTGTAGCCACGTTGGTGGCCCCACTTATTTTCACCGTTGGCTGCAAAATAGATGTATCTGGGCATGTTTGAATGGAGCCGGAACGCAGCCTTGTCCTCTGTGTCCAGGACTGCTTTGGTGAGCCGCGGGCGCTGTATCTGGTGCTCTGGACTCCAAGGAGCCTGCACAGACTCAAATGCCATGTCATGGGCCACCACAGTATTATTCACCCCTAAAAGACAAAGAAAAATATCACTGAAGAAATCACTTCCTGTACTTCCTAGACAGCATATGTATTCTCACCACCACCCCGTCCCAGAGACTCTGAACAATGTGGGTTCTGCATGGGGCCATCTCCATATCTGCAGCTCTGTGCCCAACAAGCAGTTCCACGCCAAACAAGCGGCTAAGTCCTTCTCAGCAATGACTGCAGTTGTGATGAGTGGCTGAGATGCAATGAGATGTGGCCGACCCCATCATCTGGCTCACGTAATCACCTAAGGTGAAACTCATCCTTTCCAGAGGGTTAAGTGGAGCCTAAGAGGTGCATAACCCTTGTGCTAGCCCCTGCACTCTCCCCAGATGACAACGCAGCTACTGTAATTAACAAACATTACATATACAATAGGTCAGTGGTTTTCAACCTTTTTTCATTTGCAGACCCCTAAAGAACTTCCAATGGAGGTGCAGACCCTATAGTCTGTGGCCCTCCAGGTGTCCACACACCACAGATTGAAAACCCTGCGACAGAGCAAGTAGAATATTTCTGCTCATGATTTTGCACCTTCCCAGAAGAGAAGGTGAACTTGCAAAGTGACAGGGGGAATGAGCAGCACCTCTCAAGAGCTGGGTGATTCCATGTAATTCAGGGCCTTGCAGGGAATGAGTCTGAGCAGTAAGGGTCAGGGAGGGTGGCTTTTGTCATATGTGAATTCCAGGGATTTATAGAGTGGCATTATGATGTTTCTATTATATTATCTGTCCCTTTCCTAATGGTTCTAACCTTCTGTTCACTTTTTTGATTGTCGCTGCACATAGAGCAGATGTTTTCCGGGAACTATCAACAATGACTCCAAGGTCTCTTTCTTGAGCAGTAACAGCTAATTTAGACCCCACCATTTTGCCTGTACAGCTGAGATCATATTTTTCAATGCCCATTACTTTGCACTTATCAACATTGGATTTCATCTGCCAGTTTGTTGTCCAGTTGCCTAGTCTTGTGAGATCCCTTTGTAACTCTTCACAGGCAGCTTTGGACTTAACTATCTTGAGTAATTTTGTATTGTCTGCAATTTTTGCCACCTCACTGTTCACCTTGTTTTCCAGATAATTTATGAGAGATCCTGGTCACATACATATTCATCATCCACTGCCAAAAAATAATGCTTCAACTTTTTCCAGGCTCTGTGAGATGGGGGAAGAAGTCACAGGAAAGGCTTCAACTATGAAGATGGACAGAAATATTCTTCAGCAACTAATCACAGTCTATGAAGCCAGCAGGACTATGAATTTGCAACAGATTTTGACACGAGTTAATCCCGATCCCTTTGGCATTAGCACAGGCAACTGACGGTCTAAGAACAGGCACAAAAGCATGATGTACTGACAGCCAACGTCCACTACCCACCAACAGTTAACTCCACTAGGAGGATAAGATTTGGTACAAGCCATAGGAAAGCCCTCCAGGGCCAAAACATTTGGAGACCTTGTAGACACGTTGGTAAGAACAGGCCTGGGGCAGATTTTCACAGAACAGACATGCATTTGGCAGTTACTGCGAAGAATATATTAAAGTCTTGTACAAGACAAAAATGCACAAGAAGTGCTAGACCCATCTGAAGAAAGGTGGAAGGCAGATATGTGCCTCTCCCAGGTAACTGGATGAATTTCATTGCACTGCCAGAAAAATCAGGAGGCTCCTGCAATATTTTTATCTGAGTAACTAATACTAGCCTACTGACAAATTCAGTGCATGGACATGAGGTTGGTAAGGGCCCATGGGAATAAGATAATCGAGATGTTCATGAGAAGGAGTCCCAGGAACTTTCCAAACTCTCTGAGCCAGGAAAAGGTGGTTATAGTCTCTGGTTCTCAGTCTGAGTTGCTCTGGCTTCTTCTGCTTAGGCAAAGTGAGTTTACTTGAGGCTTTCCTTGAAAATAATGTCAGTGCAGCTACAACGGGTCTGAGCTTATCTGCCTCTACTTACCCTCGGGAGGACGGATGCCAGAAATCAAGCCCACAGCTCTATCCAGGTTGGATTATTTATTTGTATCTTTTTATTTTAGGAAACACGTTGTCCTCCTCCAGTAATGCTGGGGTTGTTTGCTCCTCCCACAGACAGCAGCTTTTGTGTGAAAATCATCCATGTGGCTTTTGTCACAAATGAAAATAATGCCAAGAAAATCCCAATCAGCCGCAGGCAGCTGCAGCCCAGCGGGGTTCGTGCAGAGTGACTTGCAGTCTCACATCCCAGCCTGTGTGGGGGTGACAGGTGCCATCTGTGCCATCCCCTTTCTAAGTGCATAGCGCAAGGAGTTCAAGCAAGATGCAGCAGAGCTGCCTTTCTTATTCAAGGACAGGGCTGGCTCCAGGCACTAGCAAAGGAAGCAGGTGCTTGGGGCGGCCAATGGAAAGGGGTGGCATGCCTGAATCTTCAGCGGCAATTCGGCAGCGAGCCCTTCGCTCCAAGAGGGACCCGCCACCAAATTGCCACCAAAGAATGAAGCAGCGCGGTAGAGCTGCCGCCGAAGAGCCGCCGACCACGGCTTTATCTTTTTTT
Organism: Chelonoidis abingdonii; assembly: GCF_003597395.2. Lineage (NCBI taxonomy): Eukaryota > Metazoa > Chordata > Testudines > Testudinidae > Chelonoidis > Chelonoidis abingdonii. The sequence continues at coordinate 899,146 of NC_133789.1, forward strand.
TTTTTTCCGCTTTGCTGCTTGGGACGGCAAAAAAGCTGGAGCCGGCCCCGTTCAGGAATCGCAGCTGTCAGCTGCCCTGAGAGAAGGAATCCAAAGCTCGGAGTCGGAGGATGAAAGGAGGCAGAGGTGCATGTGCGCAATACTGTGTGTCACAGGGCTGGGGCAAAACACAGCCCTTCCCTTAACGGTGCTGCCAGAACACTGGCTGTGGTCAGCTGGACACAGAGGTGGTCTGTTACTGCAGAACTTACAGCTAAAGTCTGGCTCATTAGGGGTCGCTGATGTATAAGTGCCCAGACTGAAATGGCCCCTGGAAAGGGTTAGAGCGGCACCCAGAGAGCGGCTAATGGGATGGCACGGGCCAGAGTCTTCTCCTTTGTCTGGGCCCCAAGATCTTGCTGAGCTTCCTTGGCATTTCCGAGCAGCTGCGCCAAAGGATGGTTAATGGCCAGGACCTCTTTTCCAGAGCACAGAGGCAGCCAGGGAGCTAACTACTTGGTCCCCAGTGGGATCGCCCTTGCAGACGAACTCAAGACACTCCATTAGTGCATGGAAAAAACCCAGGGTGCCTAATCCCTACACTGGTTAAAAGCAGGAGTGAAGTCAGTAGGACTATGCCTGTGTCAAACCAGCACTCAGTTACCACAGTGATGGGCTGCAGCAGAAAACCCTCCGATAGAAACTAATGCCAGTGAGCGGGGAAGGCAAGAGGGGCTCAGCCTGGCCATTATCTAGTGGTTACCCCTCAAGCCTTGCCCCAGTATAGCCACCTAGGGGCAATTAGTGATCCCAGCTGGGTGCAATGGAGTTGGAGCAACTCAGCACAGCTGCAGAGGATCTACTTCCTCAGAGCTGAACTCAGCTGACAGGAGCAGACCCAGGACAGCAGAGCTGGGAGTGTCCCCTCTCCCCCCCGGGAAGGGCCTGCTAAGCAAACTGAGGAAAACTGTGGGGACAGAACTGATCCCTGTGGGAGGCCCTGGAAATGAGGCAAGATCCAGGGAGAGCTGCAGAGGAAACAGGACTCTTCTGTAGAGAGAAATCCCCAGGGAACAAAGTAGGCTCCAGAGTGGGGAGGGCTGAGATAGGCTTTGTAAGTGAAAGCAGAAATCTTCAGTAGCCCAAGGGGGCAGGTGAATTATTCGGGTTTGCTGGGCTTTTCACTTGGACCTTGTGGTTCCCCTGAAAGGGACTTGAACTTTGTGCCTTGGCCACGGAAGCCCTGGTGAGAAGCAGACAGCCTGCAGGCAGCACTGGAGCCGAGAGTACTGGGGCCAATACACGTGGACGCAAGCGGGGATGCTCCAAGGGTGAACGCGCCCCACTGCACTGTAAGCGCTTCAGGGGAGGGGCTGTCCCATCACCACATGTTCATACACCACCTAGACACAGGACCCCATTCCCCCAAGGAGCTGCTCTTGTGGCCCTTGGATCTGCTTTGCAGCAAGCAGCAGCTGAGCCTGGAGGCGCGATGATCCCCGTGTCCTGCAGAAAGGCACAAACGCCATTTTGGCTCCGGCGCAATGGTTCTCCCTGCTGAAGGACTGAGCACTGTTCAGCAAAGGCCCTGCCAGCTTCCAAGGAGCGTGCAGAACATCACAAGGCAGGAACTCGAACAAGCTAAAGTTGAGAGTTGTCAAAGACACCCGAACTGACTGGCAGAGCCCCAGCAACCTCAGCCCCATGCCAGTGGGACACCTGGGCCTCTGCAGATGTGAGAAGAGTTAATCTCTAATTTGACGTGTGCCCCATTCCCAGGTGATTGGGTTGCTGGACTGATTGGGGGAGGCCTGGTGGGTCACCACCTTAGAACTAACCAAAGGCTCCTGGCAACTTTCCACACCTTTTGGCATCTTGGGAAGAAATGGCTCTTCCCCCATATAGCTCATCGTGTTTCTGAATCCTGCCGCTTGGATTACACAGTTCTGCCTGCAAGCCTGGACCTGGATCCTTCAGCATTGTGGCTAGCACGCTTATGCGTGCCAGCAGGTTAAAGAAGTATGGGCTGGATGAATGGACTCTAAGGTGGACAGAAAGCTGGCTAGATGGTTGGGCTCAACGGGTAGTGATCAACAGCTCCATGTCTCGTTGGCAGCCCTAGTGTCAAGCCGAGTGCCCCAAGGGTCGGTCCTGGGGCCAGTTTTGTTCAATATCTTCACAACTGATCTGCAGGATGGCGTGGACTGCACCCTCAGCAAGTTTGCAGATGACACTAAACTGGGAGGAGTGGTAGTTACGCTGGAGGGTAGGGACAGGATACAAAGGGACCTAGAAAAATTAGAGGATTGGGTCAAAAGAAACCTGATGAGATTCAACAAGGACAAGTGCAGAGTCCTGAACTTAGGATGGAAGAATCCCATGCACTGCTACAGACTAGGGACTGAGTGGCTAGGCAGCAGTTCTGCATAAAAGGACGTAGGGGTTACAGTGGATGAGAAGCTGGATATGAGTCAACAGTGGGCCCTTGTTGCCGAGAAGGCTAACAGCATTTTGGGCTGTATAAGTAGGGCCATTGCCAGCAGATCGAGAGACGTGATCATTCCCCTCTACTCGACACTGGTGAGGCCTGATCTGGAGTACTGTGTCCAGTTTTGGGCCCCAAACTACAAGAAGGATGGGGAAAAATTGGAGAAAGTCCAGCTGAGGTCAACAAAAATTATTTGGAGGCTGGAGTACATGATTTATGAGGAGAGGCTGAGAAACTGGGATTGTTTAGTCTGCGCACAAGAGAAGAATGAGGGGGATTGATAGCTGCTTTCAACTACCTGAAAGGGGGTTCCAAGAGGAGGATCTTAGACTGTTCTCAGTGGTACCTGATGACAGACAAGAAGTAATGGTCTCAAGTTGCAGTGGTGGAGTTTTAGGTTGGATATTAGGAAAAACTTTTTCACTAGGAGGGTGGTGAAGCACTGGAATGGGTTACCTAGGGAGGTGGTGGAATCTCCTTCCTTAGAGGTTTTAAGGTCAGGGTTGACAAAGCCCTGGCTGGGATGATTTAGTTGGGGATTGGTCCTGCGCTGAGCAGGGGATTGGACTAGATGATCTCCTGAGGGCCCTTCCAACCCTGAGATTCTATGATTCTAACTGCTGCTCTGGGGATTTATCAGACCAGCCACCCCTCTGCACTGGTTGTTTTTTTTCTGGGTAGAGAAGATAAAGCCAGTGAAGCGCATTATTTACATCCATCTTGAGGCTCTTCGCTTGCCTCCCCAAACCTGCTTGGCCAGGCACCTGGTTTGCATAAATCTTTCCTTATTAGAGACTCCAGCACTCTGGGTCACATGGCTATTTCCCCTGCAGAAAGCCTATGGACCAAAACCCCACGAGGCAAGCAGCAGAGACGGCTTCTCACCAGGAGGGCACCCATCTTAAAGATGATGTTTGGCCTGAGTACCAGGCGTGGGGCACGTGGATGAGCCTGAGCTGAGAAATGCAACAGAAATAAGCAACCACGAGAGACTCCTAACGGAGAACCTCCCTGTCCCCGTTTCCCACCAGAAATCTTATCATGCCATGTTGGACAAAGGCCATTTCCTTGTGAAAGGACAGGTGGCTCCCACTTCCTCCAGCTGGAAATTCCACTGGACAAATTAAAATGCAGTTGGGTTAGTGATCCCCTGTTGAACCAACAGCGACCCCATGGAAGGGCCTTGATGAAGTCTAGTGCAAGTCAGCCTGGGTCATCACCCTGGGCACTGCAGCAGGAAGGAGGAGACCTGGATTCTGGCTTACTTCAGTTACTCTGTGAGCTTGGTACTCTTGTCCCCTCGGTTTCCCCATTTAAGTGGGAACGACATGGTTGACCCAGCTCTGCGAAGCAATTCAAGAGCTGGGACTGAAGGTCTGATGTATGTGCGATGCCCGCTCACTACGGCAGTTTGCACTAGAGTATCTCCCATCTGCCTCTTCTTGTCAGTCAGACTCTCCTCATGTCCCCACCACCAGGAGCTCTCTGCCTTTCTGCCCCTGTTGACTGGCTGGCATTCAGCAGGCTGGCTTTTCTCTGCAGAACCCCAAAACTCCAGCTCATTTGTCACTGGGAAGGGTGCAGGGGCTGCTGTTACCAGAATTCAGGCCAGAGCCTATTGCTGAAAGGAGCTGGTATGGCAGACTTCTAACCTGTTCATCTGATGGACATTTGCAGGTCACGTGCAGACCATAGACAGACAAGTGTGCATGATGTAGGCCTCTTAAACAACCTGCCCCAGACCCACCATGCCTGAGCTTGCTGTGGCTGCTTCAACCCTCAGCAAAATCCCAGAGGGCTTGTGAGAAATGGGTGAAACATAAGAGGTGATTTAAAATCGGTTTGTGCAAGTGCTGTGCCTCTCACCGAGCCTAGGAGCTGCACAGAGCAGCCTTGCTGCTAGAAGGTGAGCACCAGTGTTCCAGCCTGAGGTTCCTGTGGCTGCTAGAAACTGATCTTCCAGCAGCTCATCTCCTGTATGATTTACATTGGTTGGTTGTTCTAATGCTCCTCTCTGCTGGCTGAGAGCTGTGCTGCTGGGCAGAACCAGACAGTGGGCCAGTTACACTCATGCCGCTGCTAAAGCTTATGCTCAAATAAATTTGTTAGACTCTCAGGTGCCACAAGGACTCCTGTTCTTCACGCCACAGCACTGACTTCAGCGAGTCAGCCACACGTACCCGAGAGCAGAGCACAGGCTGCTGTATCCGCAATGTCTGCATCCCCCTTCTCAGCATTTGGGGGTGGTGGGTATTAGAGTACAGGCGCCTGGGGGAGGGAGCTGCAGAGCCTGTTAACATGGGAGACGGATATTGTAATAGCAAAGAGCTGAGCACCGTCTTTCAGCACGCCTGGGCACGGAAAGACCCTGTGCTACCGCGGGCCGCCCCCTGGGCAAGAGGAGAATTCTAATGGTGACCCAGTAGCTGCAGCTGGTGGGCTTTGTACTCGGGACTAGCTTGCACCTGCCATTAAGATTCTTCACATAAAAACCTCTTGGGTTTCCCATGCACGCTCCGAGCTGGAACATGCAGTGGACGAGGGTCCAGGAACGTGACCTCCCACCTCATCCAGAAAGGGAGGAGACGTTGCCTTTATACCTGCGCCCACCCACCCCGCGTTCAGTCTTGGGCTGTGCAACTTTTCCTGCAGCCCAGGGAACTGACCTCACTCGCTGACAGCCCACAGTGCCTATCTACATCCTACGGCATCTTTCATGAGGTAGGAGGTTGGCAGTTTGGCCAGATATGATCAAAATGCCCAGTGGAGACCACAGCTAAAGAGGAGATCAGAGCGAGAGATTTTACTCTGGACAAAGGAGGAGGGTAGATGAGACACCTCTGCTACAAAACAAATATTATAATCTCTCACACACACACCCCGTTCCTGTCTTCCCTTTCCTAACACTACTTTTGGGATAGCCTAGGACTGGAACGTGGGCCTGGGCACTGTGTGTCAAACAGAACACAAAGAGGGAAAACAGAGAGATGATTAGAAACAGAGAGTTCTGCATTACCAGCCCTGTCATAGTATAATTCCTCAATCTGAACCTTAAAGTTCAAATATGAGGTACTAGCATAAACTCCTCAAAGCTTAATTACCAGCTTAGATCTGATAGCGCTGCCACCAGCCAAAATTTCCACTGTTTGGCTCACTCTGGTCTCCCCAAAACCTTCCCTGGGGAACCCCCAAGACTCAGATGCCCTGAGTCTACACAAAGGGAAATAACCCACTTCC
>NC_133789.1:906802-956720 GCF_003597395.2 Chelonoidis abingdonii
TCGCTTCTTGCCCTCTCTTTACCTCCCCCCAGATTTTCCACTGTCATTCCTGAAAGCCAACAAAACGCCAGAGAGAATTAGTGTCTCTCCCCCTCACCCAGAGTCTATGCAGATTCAAACCTAGTAAGCTACACAAACGAGAAAACATTCCCTCCCTCAGCTTTGAAAAATCCGGTTTCCTGATTGGTCCTCTGGTCAGGTGTTTGGTTCCCTTTGTTAACCCTTTACAGGTAAAAGAAACATTAACCCTTAGCTATCTGTTTATGACAAGCCCTAAGACAGAAAGGAAACCAAAGAGCCACAGCTGGGAGATAGACACACCTGGGTCTTATCCAAATGAGTCCCAAGCAGGTGCTTTTGGTTACCTACATCTTAGGGGATAAACAGCCTTTCCATGTAAACCTTCAGCCTACTTGGCCAATTCCCCCAAGCAGGAGGAGTTACAGAGAGCCGACAGGAGACATCTCCATCAAGGAAGCTAATGCACAAACAGCAGTAAGGAGACCAGCGCAATTCTGGAATGTCCCATATTGATCTACAAATGAAACTTGTTCAGTGGTTGTCTCTAGAACTCTTCACTGTTTATCGGGTTTCAGATTTTGATGAATAGAGATTCTTTAACTTCACTTCCTTCAACGGTGGAAATCTGTAAAATGACCAGTATTCCCCAGCCTTGCCTTTGCTTTTCATGCCAGCTCAGGGCTCCATTCTCATTCCGAGAGGTTACCCAGCAGCCTCCCAGCTATTAAGGAGTCTGACCAGCAGCTGAGCAAGTTAAAACTTCCTCGCCATAACCAGAGTGAGGGCACAAAAGGGGGCAGAGATAGAGAAACACTATTGATAGGGTATACACCAGGCAGGTCTCTCTGATACCAGAGAAAGGAGAAAAGCAGCACTCCAAAGTCCAAGAGAAACCTTATTTTGCAAATCTAAATGTACCTGGGAGGTGCTGAAATACTAAAAAGGATGGGCACAAAACTAGAAATAAAAGTTACATAGAAACCTACCTCCAACATCCAAGTCCACTTTATAATTGATGGAATGGGTGTGCACTGTCCCCAGGGTACGATCCCCAACCCTATTGCCATAGTCCAGACCGTCTCCGTACAGAAAGGATGAAGTCATGTAGCCTGTGGCTTGGACTTTGGCCTCGATAGCTCCATTCTGGTAGAAGATGAAGTCCCAGACGTAGTCGTAGTTGCCCAGAGTGGCAATGGACCGAAGGACCAGAGCAGAGTTGGTCAGACCACCATAGTACAGGGACTGCAAGTTGGAGTAATGGCGCCTCAGTGGAGACCCAGAGTTCTGCTCAAATATGCAGATGGAGTTTTTATGCATTTCAGGTGTCTCTGTTTCAACTAAGTAGTGAGTGTCTACGTAAGTGGCTGAATAGGGGCAATCAACCCCGCGGACTAAGGGGTACGTGAATCTCCCGATGCCAAAGCTCCCATCCATGTACCTGGTTGACATCCCTCCAGGACAGTTGGACCCATAGACAGACATAGCATCCTGGACACTGATTTCATAGACAATCCTCTCCCCCTTAAATCTGATGTCAAAGAGACGTATCCCCGTGTTCACATTCACCCCAAAGGCAAAGCTCCAGACCCAGGAGACGACTTGGTTGTTTCGGACACTGTAGCGGGGCCCATGAGGCTCGTACTGCAGAGGGAACGGAGCTCTGGGGGGTGCTCGGGGCTGCATGGAAGAAAATCCCCCGTCGGGTGGGGCTCTCGTAACTGGGTCCACTTTGACACGGCCCTGCTGGAACTCGCTCTCCAGCTGCACCAAGTCCTCGTAGTACTGGCCATTATAAAACACTTTTCTCACCTGCCATTGGGAGACGTTCAGGCTGCTGTGATCAACCAGCACCTCCAGCCCCACGGGGTGCAGGAAGTAGCCGCTTACATTGTGGAACAGAGCAAACCAGGTGTTGCGGTCTCCAGACTGGAACCCCCGGGGGGCTGAGGTCAGAGCTGCTAAATTAGTTCCATCATAATCAAATACTCGATTCAGGAAGGTTAGAGCTGTGGGAAATGCTGTTCTCCGTAAATAGCCAGCAATCTGCTCGTACTCCTTACCCAGCACCGGTCTGCGGTGATACGGCAGCTTCCCTCCGTACTTCTGCACCGTGATGTCCTGGTGAGTTGTTGGCTTTGGCAGGGGACCCACCACATACTCCGTGACATTTGGATCTGGTTGGTTTCCAAAATACACCACAGCCAGCGCCTGCCGGGGGGGTCGCCTGCCCCCACGATCCAAGAACCCCAATGCCTCTGCCTTGGTAGGGAGCTGCACATCGACGTAGTAAATGCAGTTATCAGAAGGGTTTGCTTGAGAGGCATCTACCAATGGCACCCCAAGGCTGTGCTGCAGGTACCTCACCACTTGCACCATTTCTTCTGGCGTCAGATCAGCAAAGACCAGGCTCTGGTCGCTGTGCTTTCCCTCTTGGCGGCTCAGGCTCTGCGGCTCACAGGTGGCTGGTTTCACTCCTCTAGTCAGCAACACACAAACCAAAGCGAAAATTGTGGCTAGCGCCAGAACCAGGAGGATGAGGACAGTTTTCAGGTTCATGTTGCTGCAGCCACGAAGGCAGAGGAGCCTGAGGCTTCAGGAACCACTTCCAGAGTGGTGTTCCCAGCTACAGGCAGCCTGTTTAAGCTGCAGCTGAATGGGTTACGTAGAGGAAACAGGAGCTGTGGACGCAAGGTCGGAGGAGGAGATCTGAAGTTTGTGGGGACCAGAAAGGGCAGGTCTTCGCTATCAGCCCATCCAGCACACTCTGTGTTACAGTGTAACTGATATGCAGAAGACCAGTTACAGAGCAGGCGCCATTAATTGTTTTTTAAGACCAACTTCCAGAGGCTGCCTGTAAAAGATGTGATCCAAGCACTCAGCATCAGTAGGGGGGTGAAACCAAATCTACAAAGGGCTGGAGATTTTTGCTATAGTGCAGAATTCCATCCCTTCCTGACTCACTGAACTTGGACGGCTCCTGGAGCTCCTTTTTCATGAACTCTACACTGCTGGTTCTCAGTCTGATTCGCTCTTGCATTTCCTTGGTAAGCAGCGTGGTTGTAGTGTTCTCTCTGAAAACGATTTTACCTTAACTGTGGCTCTGGATTAACCAACGCTCGTTTGGGACAAAGACTAGAGCCTAGGGACACAGCAAATGTGGCGGAAGGAGCTAGGCATTCGGTCAGGATTTGGATTTTAATGTGCACTCAGGCCTTGCCTACACAAAGGGAATCGACAGTGGTGCAGTCCTCTAATGGAGCCATGAAGCACAGCTGACGCCAGGGGCCTATGCTGGGGTTTGCATTGGGGTAACATCTCTAATAGACAAGCCCCCCCCCACACACACACACACAATTCCAGGAGTCAGCATTTCTGGGTTGCTATCATGAAGCAGGTCCTTGTGGGATGGAGGGGAGGCAGGGGATCAAGCTCCTACTGGTGCCATGTCTGGCTCGGGGGGGATGCAAAGTGTCTCTTTTTTACTGTTCCCTTTTTGCAGAAGCCATTTTAATTTAAAGACCCTCCCCACAATGCTGCTGCTCTCCTGGTGCTTTCCCAGAGTCCCTGCTGAACTGATGTATTGCTAAGTCACAGCCCGATAGACCAACCTTCAGACAAGAAAACTGCGACCTGGTCTCTTAGCCCCATTGAGCTGAATGGGGTTACCAGTAACCCCTGAGCATAGACACGTAGACAACACCTAGTTGTTTCAGCCAGCAGATGACATGCACCGTAGCAACAACCAACCCAGGTGTGTAGGACGTTATATAACTCAAATAACCGTCCACAGGAACTGCTGCTGGAAAACATGCCTGGCTGTCTCGAAGCAAGAGGAATTCAGCAGCCGCAATGAGGCCAGTTTGGGGTCTGAGTCTTGGGACCTGAACCACAAACGTTCCCAGAGATCAGGAAAATGCTTAGCACTGCACAAGCTAAATCAGCTAATCCACAGTCGCTGGTATCCCTGCTTTACCCTGGGGAAACTGAGGCACAGTGGGGCAAGGTGACAATCCCAAGGTCACAGGGAGAGGCAGCGGTTAGAACTAGCGAGACCCTGGCTCCCACCCCATGCCTGGCAACTGATGGGTGTAAGAAAAATACACACATTTCCAAACTGCTACTTTACACGTTTTCCCTGGACCAGCTGCCTTTTGCTGGGATTCGCATGGCTCCTGGAGTTTGTAACCTTCTCTGACACGTCATTTGAATAAGTCAATAAATAAGGTTGCAAGAGCTCTAAGAAAGTGACCAAGGATGCTGCCAGTGGCCGTGTGTGAGAGTTCTGCATCTTGGGACAGCCCCCACTCCTGCAGTTCTACAGGATACAGGCAGTCCTCGACTTGATCACATTCGACTTACGACGAACAGCACTTAACAGTGTTTCTGAATGGACGTTAACGACAATTAGTTTCAACTTTATGATGCTCGGTCCTGCAATAGAGTGGACTGCGGTTCCAAGTTAGGACATTTCGACTTAGAACGCAATTTTCAGGAACCAGTTGTGTCATAAGTCTGAGGACTGTCTGTAGCACGTAGTAAGTGAGAGGCATAGGAGAGAGAGAGAGAGAGAGAGAGAAACACCACCAAGAGACCTTCCTCCAACGTCAAAGTCCACTTTATAATTGACGGAATGGGTGTGCACTGTCCCCAGGGTGCGATCCCCAACCCTATTGCCATAGTCCAGACCGTCACCGTACAGAAAGGAAGAACTCAGGTAGCCTGTGGCTTGGACTTTGGCCTCGATAGCTCTGTTCTGGTAGAAGATGAAGTCCCAGACGTAGTCGTAGTTGCCCAGAGTGGCAATGGACCGAATGACCAGAGCAGAGTTGGTCAGACCCCCATAGTACAGGGACTGCAAGTTGGAGTAATGGTGCCTCAGCAGAGACCCAGAGTTCTGCTCAAATATGCAGACTGAGTTTTTATTAATTCTAGGGTTTGGGGATCGAGCTAAGTAGTGAGTGTCTACATACATGGCTGAATAGGGGCAATCAACCCCCTGGACTAAGGGGTACGTGAATCTCCCGATGCCAAAGCTCCCATCCATGTACCTGGTTGACATCCCTCCAGGACAGTTGGACCCATAGACAGACATAGCATCCTGGACACTGATTTCATAGACAATCCTCTCCCCCTTAAATCTGATGTCAAAGAGACATATCCCCGTGTTCACATTCACCCCAAAGGCAAAGCTCCAGACCCAGGAGACGACTTGGTTGTTTCGGACACTGTAGCGGGGCCCATGAGGCTCGTACTGCAGAGGGAACGGAGCTCTGGGGGGTGCTCGGGGCTGCATGGAAGAAAATCCCCCGTCGGGTGGGGCTCTCGTAACTGGGTCCACTTTGACACGGCCCTGCTGGAACTCGCTCTCCAGCTGCACCAAGTCCTCGTAGTACTGGCCATTATAAAACACTTTTCTCACCTGCCATTGGGAGACGTTCAGGCTGCTGTGATCAACCAGCACCTCCAGCCCCACGGGGTGCAGGAAGTAGCCGCTTACATTGTGGAACAGAGCAAACCAGGTGTTGCGGTCTCCAGACTGGAACCCCCGGGGGGCTGAGGTCAGAGCTGCTAAATTAGTTCCATCATAATCAAATACTCGATTCAGGAAGGTTAGAGCTGTGGGAAATGCTGTTCTCCGTAAATAGCCAGCAATCTGCTCGTACTCCTTACCCAGCACCGGTCTGCGGTGATACGGCAGCTTCCCTCCGTACTTCTGCACCGTGATGTCCTGGTGAGTTGTTGGCTTTGGCAGGGGACCCACCACATACTCCGTGACATTTGGATCTGGTTGGTTTCCAAAATACACCACAGCCAGCGCCTGCCGGGGGGGTCGCCTGCCCCCACGATCCAAGAACCCCAATGCCTCTGCCTTGGTAGGGAGCTGCACATCGACGTAGTAAATGCAGTTATCAGAAGGGTTTGCTTGAGAGGCATCTACCAATGGCACCCCAAGGCTGTGCTGCAGGTACCTCACCACTTGCACCATTTCTTCTGGCGTCAGATCAGCAAAGACCAGGCTCTGGTCGCTGTGCTTTCCCTCTTGGCGGCTCAGGCTCTGCGGCTCACAGGTGGCTGGTTTCACTCCTCTAGTCAGCAACACACAAACCAAAGCGAAAATTGTGGCTAGCGCCAGAACCAGGAGGATGAGGACAGTTTTCAGGTTCATGTTGCTGCAGCCACGAAGGCAGAAGAGAGTCCTGGAGCTTTACAGCAGCTTCCAGAGATGCTGCCGTCAGCCTGTTTGGACTGTGGCTGGATGGTTAGTACTGGAAACATGAAAGGTGGAGAGAGGCTGGGGGAGGAGATCTGAAATTTGTGGGGACTAGAAAGGGCAGGTCTTTGCTCCCAGCCCATCCAGCATGCTCTGTGGTCCTCCAAAAGCAATGCATTAGGAAAACCACTGGAGCTGCAGGGCCCGTGACTCATAAGACAAATTTCACATCATTATGTCACTTTTGTAAGTCTGGCCAGTTTGCTGAGGTTACCCATGAGGGCGGGGATGGTGTTTTTGGCATCAGGTGAGGGAATGGAGGTGGGCACATTACCAGCCTGTGAAAGTGGAGTTTTCACCACCACAGCTTAGAATTTCACCACTTTGCATTTCACTCAGTTTCCCTAATTTCCCAGGCTCCTTCCACACACACACACCCCCTGGCTGCGCAGTTTTGGTTCCCAGTTTGGCCTCCAGCAGCAGCTCCTGTGTGGAGGAACATGCGCAGCGATGTGAAAGCCAGAGGGATTGGGCAGCCCCAGTGCAGGGCCTTAGTCTCAGCACCCAAATCCCAATTACTCATTAGCACCAGCATCGTGCATTGCACAGCCTGTAATTAGCCAATCTTGGTCACACTCCCATGAGACAACTCAGGGTCATTATTAGCCCTGCTTTATGGGGTGAGAGGAGATGACTTCCTGCAGGTCAGCAGGAGAGGCAGAGCCAGGGTTAGCACACAGGAGTCCCTGGATTCCACCATGTGCTCATCCCTCTCCTGAGGCTGCCTGGCCACACACTGGTGACCAGGTTGGTACCGGATGGGGGGGTTCAGGGAAAATAGAAGACATTTCTGAACTGCCACTTTCCCCATTTTTCCTGGACTGTGCATGGCGCTGGCATCCTCCTGCTGGAACTCCCACTGGTTAGCATGACTTTTCCTGACTCGTTTTAGTAAGTTACTGTTTTCCTTGGTCTCCCTGAACCAGACAGACACAGCAGCCTGAGACTGCCCGGCAGAGAGCAAAGATTTGGGGTGCACAAGCTCTGCAGCTTTAGCTGTAATCTCTGCCAGATCTCCAGCCTCTGCTGAACACACAAGGAAACCAACAATCAAAGCAAGTTTCCATTCCTGCTGCCAGCCTCGCCTCACCCCTGCCTCCCCTCCCTCCCTTCTCCTGCAGGCAACACTCACTCTTACCTGTGGGGAGCAGGTTGCTTCCTCCTCAGGCAGTTCCACCTTTACTCCCATTGCAGCTTCCTTGCCTTGGGATTGGGCTCATCTCCCTGCCCTATGGAGAAGCATTTCGGCAGTGCTGCTCTTGACAAAGAACCTACATCATCCCATCCCCGGCCCCAGCAGCCTGCTCTGGCCTAGCCTGCAGTTGTGAAGACAGACACAAGCAGACTTGGGTCATTTTGGAGTCCACCTGTTTCTGACTCCTTGGCAACTAGTCTAGTGCTGTGGCGAGGGCAGGAGCCGCTGCTGTCACTATTCACCACAAGGCCTGTTGGCAGGAGAATTATATACATGGCAACCCCAGAAACATCATCTTCCATTCTGCAGGACTCACTAGTATCACACCTGCAGACATGAACCCAGGGAGGAGACAATACAGGAGTGGCACGTACAGCAGCAGCCTTGCCCGTGGAGCCCGGCTAAGAGCGATGCAATGACAGTTTATATCTCCTCTAAGCTGTCTAAAGCCAGGCACGGGCTGAAAACACAGCGCTTTTCTAAGTGACAGCAAGAGCTTAAAGCAAGGTGAAGAGGTACAGCTGCCTGGATCCAGCGCAGAGGGAGCTTCGGGGTGGCCTGAACACAAAGGATTGGGATTTGATCGGTGTGTTTCGACATAGATCTAAGCTCCCTAGTTACTCCACGGTAAAAGCCAACCAACCCACACTGAGGAGCAGCCTATTTGTGGGGAGGGCTATGGCCAACATGGAGGGAATTTGTTCTTCTCTGCTACTGCTCCCACGAGTTTCTAGCCTGTGTATGTGCCCAAGGATGTCCCAGTGCAGCGCACTAAGTGTGCAGTACTCGATACCGTCTACTTCTGCAGCACTTTTCCAGCTGAGGGATCTGAAAGCATTTGATAAAGTTCTCCAAGATGACAGCAACCCCCAACTGCAGACCAAACCTGAATTCATTTCAAACTGCAAGGGAAATTTCAGGAAGCAAATGAAATGAATTGAACAGCAGCACAGCGGGACCACGTGTGCAAACACTCTGACTCTTACGAAAAGTGAGCTGGGTTCTTTAAGAAGCACAAGTGCTAAAGGCCTTGGTTTTATGTCTCAGCTAAAAGAGAACACCTCCAGCAGCTAGCTAACTCAGAACATAGAAAGTAGCAGCAACACAACTTATTCCGTTTCAGAGCATGGATCCCATTCCACACATCCTATCCAGCCGCTGTACGGAACTTCTCACAGCCCTGCCCCAGAAAATTCACTTCCTGCTGAGGTTTATTCTAAGCTAGTTAATTCCTTTTTTGAACCACCTATTGCTACATCCTGGGTTTGGTAAATTGCCCACCTCTCCCTGCCCTGCCCAAGGAGTGAGAAGGGAAAAGTTTCGTATTGTTCTTAGGAGTGCAGACTGTACAGCTCACACAACAAGTACAGCTGCACAATCCATCTCTGCAACGTATCAGAACCAAACCCAAACCCAGCCAGCCACAGGCAGCACCAGAATGCCAGCCACCCGGGCAGGGAGCACATTACTCAACTGGCTGGGCCTGTCTCCTTGCAGGCAGAACTCCGGCTGCAGGGAGGTTTAAGTTCTTTGCTCCTGTTTTCTCCTGGCAGCTAGTTACATCATTTTAAATGTCAAAGTAAGTTTGCTTGATGCTTGTTCACCCTGGTTATAGTCTGTAGGGAGGGGGCAGCAGGCTGCTGTGCCTTGTTGCCCTTTGATGGGCATTAATAGGCCATTCACCTAGGTAACCTGGGTATTTTCCCCATACACATCAGTTCAGGCCCTAGCAACACATTACCAGCTTCCTTGTGAGCCCAGCAAAACAGCTACTCCAAGCTCCAAGGTGAACGCCCAGGAAGCTGCCCAGCTCTGACACAAGCAGCTCGTTCCCCTGGCTCTGCAGCTGGACAAGCTCCTAAGACTTACCAACACTTATTTCTGTGGAGTTAAGAGCGAGTGCTTTGCACACAGTGCCACGTCAGGTTCTTTCAGCATCAACCCATGCTGACCCCCAGCTCCTGCAGCCTCACAACAAACAAGGGAATTTTATTTTAAGCCACAATCCTTTGCTCCTGTTGCGAAGGGGGCCTGGCCTGAGTAGGCCTTTGGCATTTCCCACACCACAGGGAGCAGAGTCCTGGAGGGGGCCTCATGGGCAGCAGAAAACTCGGACTTTCTCCAGAAGCCATTTCCCACATTCCTCAGTGGTTCTTAAGATTTGTGAGGAGATACAGTGTGCTCTCACAGGAGCCAGCTGCTCAGAGCTGGGTGCACCACTGTTCGGTGGCTGGAGCAGGAGCATCATCTAGTGGCCGTTGGCTCGAGACGGGGAACCCCTCAGTGTGTTCTTGAGGGGATGGCTTCTGTACAGAACAGACGCCTGCCTAGATCAAGCAGCCTTAACTACCTCAGATCCTGAGCATCAACTGTCTAAGTCCCGCCGTTCACCCAGTCCAGAGGGCTGCATGGACTACAAATACCTGACACCACACTGAAGAGGAGTGTGTGGCAGGTTCCTTTCACCAAGGGGGGAACCCAGCTATAGGGCACTAAGGTCTCAGGAGACAGCATTAAGGGGGAGATTTCAATCCTCCCTCAGAGCTCAAGCTCATGGGAGAGGGAGCTTGGAAGCCATTGGTTGCCATTGGAGAATGTGTAGGTAGGAGGGAGCATGCATGCAGACTAATGCAGAGGAGCAGGTCTCTAGCCCCAGGATGGGGCTGCTTGCTAGAAATGTGAGACAAGGGATGAAAGGAAAAAGTAAAAGAAAAAGAAAAAGGTCAGTATCCTGAGACCACAGCAGCTTTGAACTCAAAAAAGGAAGGGAAATGAGAGAACCATGGTGCGGCAGCTTCTGCCAGCCAGGGGCACTGCTGCTGAGCTTTGCAATTGGCCCGCATCTTTCCTCCTTTGGTCTCCAGTGAAAGGGCCAAGGGAGAGCCCTGGAGCATGCACTCTAGCCCTAAAACAGCAGGCAGTAGCGAAGCTTCTGGGCCTAGTCAATCCAGCCCTCGCCCCTGAGACTGACAATGCCAACATGGGCGACGTGCACTACGCAGAGCGGCAGCCATGGCCCAAGGAAGACGCTCCAGGCACCAAGTGCCTAGAGTTGGAGGTTCCCTTATCCCAATCCCTGGTCCTCAGTGGCCCATTTTATTCCAAATGATTCTAGCAACTCCAATCGCTTCATGCAGGAGTGAGTAACGGGCAGTGTAAGGACGTGGTGCCTTGGTACTAGGTTGCTGGATGCTAATGGAACCTCAGGGCTCCACACAGCAGCAGACTGCCTGGAGAAATGGTGAAGGAAAAAGAGATGATATAGCACAAGGGTGGAGCAAGTGGAGGTGAGAGCGGCAGGGCCAGACTGGGACAGAGGCGAGGCACAGCCACTGGCAGAGCATGTCTGACAACGCAGCATCACACAAGGGTCCCACTTAAGAATTCAAAGTACCTATATTTTAATTTCTTGACATGGTAAAAGTTTTACATACGTTCATCCGGCAAGGAAAGTTGAACAGTCCAACAAATAAAAAGGAATCAGTACAAAGAAACACACAGTGAAGGTGCTGCTCCCAGGCAGCAGCTAAGACGCAGTTGGTTTGTTACTGAATATTTATTAATGGGAAGACGAAGATTGGACTTACTACAAACAACAACGAAGGAGTCTATCGAAAGGGCAGGGGGCTCTCCACACTCAGAGCGACCCCTGGGAAACCAGCAAGAGACAACGTGGCTCTTCAGCATAGAAGAAACAAAAGCAACAGAACGCAAGAGGGAAGGAGAGGACGTTCATTCCATTCTCACGACTAACTACCACCAAGGCTACTGCACAAGAAGGTACAGGTGTGACAGTGAGACCCATGGAAACTTCAGGAGTGCAGGATCAACTGATCCAGCTTTCCCCAAAGGAGGGTGTGAAGTAAAAATACCATAAATAAGAAAATGTAGAAGGAGCCTGCAGCGTCATGAGCCCATTTCACACACATACAAAAACTGACAAAGCAACCGACCGTTTCCCATGAGGTTTGCAATGGACCATGAAACGTTCCAATGGCCTGGGAGGAGCTCCTGGGCACAGGAGAAGGAATTGAGGTACCTTTCACGGGGTGCTGAGGTTTTGAGACTGATCTGCTGTGGCTGCTTTTGGCCGTCCTCATCCCAATACATCAGCCATCGCAGCCAGCCTGCCAAACACTGTCCCACAGTACACTCAGCTATTTCCTTAGCATCAGTGGATACTAGGAGGACTTCAAAATTTGAGCTTGGGCCTCTCCCTAACTTCATTCTGGACAGAAATGCCTCACGCTGAAGGAGACGTGAGAGAGATTAACATTATTTTAATCAAGAAAACTGCTTTTGCAGAGCCAAGAGGAAAGCTACACACGGGAGCAAAAGCTACCCAGGCTCTGAACCTGCCAGCCCAGTGGGACATGGCTGGTGGCAACCAGCTTTAGTGACAGGTGCTCCACATAGCCCTCTGCACGGATCTAGCTGCATTTCACAAGGGAGAGGGACAAACTGGGTGGGAGCTAACTTGATAGCGATTTCCTGGCTTGTTTGAACCTACAAATCTCTCAGTGGCACTTTGCTGACCGTGGCTGCAGCCTGGGCTAGGGGAGCCGCCTGCTCCAAAGGGACACTTGCTCCCAGCCTTGCCGTTACCAAGCATAAGACGACTGGCAGCAGAGGGCTCACTCCGATGGCACTGAGAAGCAGCTGGCCTCTTGCAGCCAGCACATGCTCTGTGGACTCAGTCTAGTGCTGAAGACACTGCATCTCCTCCATTCCCAGGGACCCCAAGGAAACCCTGCAGCTGACAGGTTGGGGAGAGAAAGGGGAGGGGGGAAGAGAACCCCAGAGCTTGGTGTCTCATCCAATTCCCACCTAGGTAGGAAGAAAGGCTTGAAGAAGCATTCCTGCCTGGCGGCTGCTCACCCTCAGTAGCCTGCACATCCCATGGCAGGGGCCTGCTCAATACCAATTACTACATTAGGGAGAGTTCCTAAGACCTGAACAAAACCAATCACAGAACTAGGCGAGGGTTCCTTTAGCGTTTAACTAAGAGTGCAGTACTATTTCCAGCCACTTTCCCATCTCAGTAGTCACGTAACAAACCAAGGCAATGACGGTCTTTGAGTTGACTGAACAGTTCTCAATTCAAACGTTGACACTTAGTAGAGAGTCTCAGCGTTGCTGCTCCGAGGCCTCTTGATCTTCTCAATGTTTTTAAGGATCATATCATGCAAAGTGACCTGGAAGGAGAAGGAGAAAGACCATGGATGCACATCAGCAGCGGGACATCCACGATTTGACTTAACTTCCCTCTCACCATAAGCACTGGCCTAACCTGAGTAATGGCTGCTCTTAGCCTACAGCCCCTTGGCCCTTCCCCACCAGCACCTCATGTCTCATGTCAGGCAGTAAGCTCCTTAGGCAAGGCTGTGCCTGTCTGCACTCTGAAGAGACCAGCATGTTTTGGCCACTGCAAGCCCCACCGAAGAGAGTGAGTTAGTTAACAGAGCCCAGGATTGGCCTACATTGCCATCTGGAGAGGTGGCGACGGAAGGTTCCCACAAAGAGCGCAATGAACTGCATGCCCCAGGACGTGCCGGCATCAGCACAGAGGAGGGAAATACCAGACGCTCCAGGACAGTGACCTGCCGTTCTCTCTCCTTGCTAAGAGCAAAGGGAAACCATAGGCCCTAGCCAGCTCCCTCTCAGGGCTCTGAGGTGGGATGGATCCCAAGGGTGCTTCTCCACAGGGGAACGCATGAGCTGGGTCCCAACTCTCACTCACATATTGATTCCTCAGCTCTGAGATGATTAAGCGTAGACTAATGTATTCCTTCTCATCAATCTCTGTCACCGTGCGGCGATAATCCTCCTACACAGAGAAGGGAGAACGTGCCTGTGAATAGTCGAAAACGCCAGGCTGCCCCTCCCTCTACAGACATCAAGGGGGCTCTCTCCTGTTCAATCCTATGCATTCAAGGGCACGAGGAGACCATTGTGATCATGTAGTTGGACCCCCTGTATACCACATTCCAGAGAACTGCCCCCAAATAATTCCTACAGCTGAGATTTTAGGGGAAAAACCTCCAATTTTGATTTTAAAATTGCCAGTGAAAAAATCCACCACGACACTTGGGAAATTGTTCCAGTGGTTAGTTACTCACACACTTTATTTCCAGTCTGAACTTGTCTAGCTTCAGCTTCCAGCCATTGGATCATGTCAGACCTTCCTCCACTAGACTGAAGAGCCCAGTATCAAATATCTGTTCCCCGAGTAGGGACTTATAGACTGATCAAGTCACCCCTTAACCTGCTCTTTGTTAAACTAAATACATTGAGCTCTTTGAGTCTCTTACTATAAGGCAGGTTTTCTAATCCTTTAATCGTTCTCACAGCTCTTCTCAGAGCCCTCTCCAATTTATCAACCTCCTTCTTGAATTGTGGACACCCCACAACTACACACAGCATTCTGGTAACAGCTGCACCAGTGCCAGCACGGAGTTAAAATAACCTCTCTGCTCCTATTCAAAACTCCCTTGCTTATGCATCCTAGAATCACATTAGCTCTTTTGAGCAAAGCATCACACTGGGAGCTCCTGTTCAGCTGATTACCCAACATGACCCCGACATCCTTTTCTGAGTCACTGTTCCCTACATTCTTTGCTCCCAGATGAACATTTATCCATATTACAACAAATACTGTTTGCTTGCACCCAGTTTACCAAGCAATCTAAATCGCTCTGAATCTGTGAGCTGCCCTCTTCATTAGTTACCACTCCCAATTCTAGTCAACTGCAAATTTTATCACTGACGATTTTATGTTTTCTTCCAGGTCATTGATAAAGATGTTAAATAGCACAGGGCCAAGAACTGATCCCTTCAGGATCCCACTGGAAAGAGACTCACTCAGTGACGATTCCCCATTTACAGTTACATTTTGAGACCTATCAGTCAGCTGGTTTTTAATCCATTTAATGTGGGCCATGTTAATTTTATATCATTCTAGTTTTTTAATCAAAATGTCATGTGGTACCACGTCAAACACCTTACAGAAGTCTAAGTATATTACATCAATATGGTCACATTTATTAAGCAAACTTGTTATTTTATAAAAAATGTATCACGTTAGTTTGAAAGAATCTGTATTCCATAAAACCATGTTGATATGCATCAGTTACACTGTCTTCCTGAGTAATCAAACCCCATATCAGACACTCCATTGCCTTTCCCGGGATTGATGTCAGGCCTATTGTTACCCGGGAAATCCCATTTACCCTGTATCTACTGGCACAACATTAACTTTCGTCCAGTCTTCTGGAACCTCCTCAGTGCTCCAAGACTTATTGAAAAAAAAACAAAAAAAAAAACAACCAACATTAACAGTCCAGTGAGCTTCTCAGTCAGCTCTTTTAAAACTCTTGGATGCAAGTTACCTGGACCTTCTGATTTCAAAATGTCTCACTTTAGTAACCGCTGCTTAACATCCTCCAGAGATACTAGTATAGTGGAAATAGTGTTACAACCATAGGATGAGATTTATTGTCTTTTTTCCCCCCCAAACGTAGAACAGATCTATTGACCATTTTCGCCTTTTCGGCATTATTATTGATAATTCTACCATCTCCATCTAGTGATGGACCAATACCGTTGGAGGATTCTTTTTGTTCCTCATTATTTTAAAACTCCTCCTTAATGTCCTTTACTCTGCTGGCCATAGATTTTTCCTTGTGTCTCTTTGCATCCCTTATCGCTTTTCTACAGTTTCTAAATTCTGATTTATATTATCAGTTTTCCCTTCCCTTGAGAGAAGCCAGATCCTTCCAGCCCTGCAGGCTCCCCCCCCAGGGCTCCTCGTCACCACAGGGTCCCTCTGCCAACCCTCCAGGCTCCCAGGCCCCACAGGACTCTGGCAGCTGCTGCTGAAGGGAGTTAGTGATAGAAACAGCCAGTAGAGGGCTATCCACAGGAACAGAAAAACAATTAATTCTCTCCAACCCCACCAAATGCTCAGCAAAGAGATGCTCCACTTACCACATGAGGATATTTTGCTATTTTGGAAACCAGCTTTGCCCTTGTGATATAGTATCTGGAAGGGAAGGGAAGAGGGTGGATTTAATAGGCAGAAAATGGCAAAGCAGAGTCCTCAGACCTTGCCTTAGCCACGGGGCTCAAGTCCTTACCCAAAAGCACGCAGCCACCCCAGAGAGGGACCCAGCAAAGAGAGCTCATAGCCACCCCTTCCCCACCTCCACCTACCTAGAAATCTGGTCCAGATACGAAGCTGCCTCACTCTCCACAGTCCGCAGCTCAGCCACTGTCTCCTCCTGCAAGGGAGCCATGGACACAGAGTGAGCTTCACAGCAGAAGCAAGAAACTCCAACCGCACTCATGTGTGCAGCCACCCAGGGTCCAGCAGCTCAGTCTCTGGCCATCTTTAAAGTTGCTACAGCTACTCGTCAGGGTAGAATCGGAAGCAGGTCTCAAGCCTCAGTTAGTGAAGGTTACAGGAACATAGGAGCCAGCAGGAACCAGTAGTTCCTGGCCATAATGACCTCCCTGCACCAGCCCCACACAGCCCTAAAAATTTAGTCTGCCTTGCTCAGAGGATCAGCAGCCAAGTTCCTGGGAGATTCAGGGAAGAAAGCAATGCAAATAGCATCACACAACCACCCTGATCCTGTCAGGTTAGGGTGCTGGGTGGAGCACGCAGCCTTCTGCAAACATGGCTCAGCTTTACTGGGTCTTGCAAGACTATGGCACTGTTCCCAGGCCTCTTGGCAAAGCGATGCTCTTAGGCACTCGCTGCCCCTCCCTCCTCTTAGATGCCAGGGAAGGATTCAGGTTTCAAGACCAAAACTAGCCCGAACTACCCCTCAAAGAGAGCCCTTTGGAGGCGGAGCCAGGTGGAGCTAATGAAAGGCTCCTCAGGAGCCCAAGACGCCCTGGTGTCTGGGGCACTAGCACATAACGGAGCCACGTGGCCATAGGTCGCCTTACCTGAATAGAAACGCCAAAGTTGTTTCCATCTTCTATCCTGGGGATCAGAAGCTGCACCCACATTTTGACCTGGAGGGATGCAAAATGACACTGAGTGAGTGCAGACAGCACTGGGGGGACCTGCCATAAATCAGGACCTCTCAAACTCTCACTCGAGCAGCTCATCCCAAGACCGTCTCAGGGCCTGGCTCATGCGGTGACTGGGGACAAGGCCTGATAGCTTGACCTCTCCTGGGAGCCCACGACATCCACCCAAGCACCAAGGAAAGATTCTGTCCCTCGATTTTACTGAAGCCCCACTCAGCAAGTATCTGCCACAGGTGTGCCTGGGGCTGTACAATGGCAGAGACGCAAGCCCTTCCAAGCAAAGGACTAGCAGGAGGGAGCTAGCTGAGGGCTGGTGACAGCGCCCGCTCCAGGAGCTGGAGTCAGGGCAGCTCCAAGCACATTTGAAGGAAATGCCATTTCTCTTGGCCAGTGCCAGCACCTGCCCCTTTGAGCAGTATCCTGTTCAGAGACCACGAGAAACAGGGGAAGGGGCGGTGTCCTACATTTCCTTATTGTAGCCAGGTGAACACCCGCTCCAGCCCAGAAGGGGTTGGAAAAGTCCTGCAGAGGGCTGGGGCTGGGAAAGGGAGTAAAACCCCGGCTGATAGGGGGAAGCGGCTGCAGTGGGGGCCATGCCCCAGACTAAGCAACTGGGCCTTATAAGGTGGACAGAGCAGCCAGAGGGAGGCAGGGCTTGGGAAAGGCCTTAGGAGCAGGGAAGCTCTTGGCCAGCAACGCCCCAGGCTGCAGGGCCTAGTTCTAGGCCCACCTAGGGACCGGGCTTGCAAGGGGGCAGCCGGAGGGTGGGAAAGGCAGCCAGCCCAAACCCCTCGTTGCCTGTGATGATCGGCTGATACACTGCAGTCCGCTCCAGGGCGCGGGGGCTAAACACAGACTGGCAGTAGCCACAGTTGAGGCAACATGGGGACAGGGGCTGGGGGTTCCCCTGGGATGGAGAAAGCCAGTAATACTAGGGGGTACTGCAGAAGGCAGAACGCTGAGATAAGGACACTGGGGTCCTGGGAGGGGCACGAGGGCCAACGGCCTGCAGAGGGTGCTCCTGGGTCGTAGACCTAATTCCCAAGGACGACCAGCGGAAGGCGCCGCAGGAGTGAGTCTGCACTGAGCTACACTTATCCTGGAGGTAGGATGGAGGCCCAGTCCGCTCTTTATGGATCCCTGAGAAGCCCTGATGCTATGGGGAAGGAATTTGGACAGCTGTGTCTGGGGGCCAATCGCCATACTGCCCCATGTTCAGGCCCACACCCACCGTGTTGCACTTCTCAATCAGCAGCCTGATCTCCGGTTTCACTTTCTCAATGATGTCCACTAGCTGCTGGTTACTCTTCAGCATCCCATTGGGCATCACAAACACTTTAGTACCTAGCGCCAAGGGGAAAGGTCAGTTATTCCCAGCATGTCACATCAGAGACCGCCAGCTCTGCACGTGTTCTGAGCACACTGGATCGCCATGGGGACAGGGATATTTAACGGGCTATGACAAAGACTACCACCCAGGAAGGGGAAGAGAGACAAAACCTGGGAAGAAACCCAAACTGGAGAAACGGGGTGCAGAGGGAGCTCCCTGAGCCACACGTAGGAGCTGCCTCTGTTTCAATGCAGCATAAGACCTGGCAGCTCCCTCCTTCCGTAAAAGGGTTATGGGGCTCTGAGTCTGCTCCCCCCAGCAGCATGCCAGCTCTGACGAGCACTACTCCTGCCTCTTGGGAGAGGCCAAGCTCTGCTCAGCAGAACCACTATTGGGTTCCTCCATGACTCAGTCACTCGTCCCGGCTTGTAAGAGGAAACACGGACAGGCCTGGGTAGGGCAGTGGCAGTCGGGAGAGGGCAGGTGGAGCTTGTGCAGTTTCATACCCCTAGGCATGGAGCGCTGGCTCAGCGGGCAGGCAGCAGCACAGAGACTTGGGGACTCTTACCCTGGAAGGTCTCTTCACAATCTTCCAGCTTCCTCTTTTTCATATTTGGCTAAAATACACACAATAAAACGTTTTACTCCTCAACTACCCAGGACCTAGAGCAACAGCAGCGAGGAAATTCCTTACAGAACATCTTCGAGGGTCCTGATTTCAGAGCAGCCTTCCCCCTCCAACTGGGGGTGAGTTACAGAGCAAACACAGCGCCACCTCGAGCCAGGATGCACAGGCTGAAGAGACCAGTTCTCATGGGTGGCTGTGGCCTGTCGTTAACAGGGAACAGCCTAACTGAATGCACAGCAAGCCATGCAGGTTCAATTAACGTAGCCAAGGGAGGAATCTTACCCCATCCAGTCCATCGTGGCTGTTAGTGAGAAGGATCGGGTCAGGGACAGGAAGGTTCATATCTGAGTGGATCTGGGTGAGATCATGAATATTCAGGATGGGCTCCTGGAAAATAACAAGAAGTCACATACAAATCTAACAACTTTTGTCATGTTAATTGCCAGGAAATGGGAGATTCCAGACCTCAGGTTTCATCCAGCCACAGAGAACAGAGGCAGGTATGAAGAGGGGACTGAGAGGACTAGGAAAATGGATTGTAAGTTTGGGACCAAACCCGTTAGGTTTCTATCCAGTGCCCAGCTGATGGGATCCCCACACTATCACAGTCCGTAAGAGACACTGGCCGAATGGCTAGGGCTAATGGCATTCAAATGGGTATAAAGCACCTTTGGGACACTGCTTTTCAGTGTTTTATCCTCTGTTTTACCCTCTGCTCTGACTAAAGACAACCCTTCCCCAGGGACAAGATTGCATGCTGGACACTGAAGTGAGTGGGGAAGCAGGCAACAGCACATCTCTTACCTTAAGAAATCCATCAAGTTCTAACAATTTCTTTGGGAAAAAATTTGCCACCAAATCTTCAGCCTGAATGAGAAAGAGCAGCAGATAGTTATGTGAGAGCAGCGCCTCAGGCTGCACTAACCTCTGCACTTAGCCAGCACGCAAGGACACTGTGGAAACCAAGGCTACTGCAAAAGGCCAAGTGTACAGCTCTGTTCAAAGCCGAGGAGGGGGAAATAACTCAGAGAGAGTCAAACTCTCCCACCTGAAGGCTGAGGAGTCTTGGCAGCCCTCCACTCTGCCAAGGCTCTGGAGAACAACAGGGCTACAGACTCTCCACACTCAGGGAGTGACTGAAGCGCTGAGTGCCAGCAAGGAGCCTGCAAAGAAAGGTTCTGCTGCACCTCAGAGATCATAGCACAATCCAACAGAAAGCTAGAATCCCAACACGGCATTCACTCTGCCCCCATGTTCCATTCTGGGGAGATGGGCAAGGACGCTTACCTCACTTGTGATCCGCTCCCTGAAAGAGTCAACCTAGAAAAGAGGAAAACAACAGCTCAGTATAACTGCCCCCAAACAGCACAGTTCATAGCCAGCCTTAGTTCTTCCTGATATCGCAGCCTAGGTGTGCCAGGCACAGGGCCAGAGGCAAAGCCCTACATACTCATTCCACAGCTACAGAACTCATCCCCCGCCTCGGAGCTGGACTCCCAAATTCCAGCTCTCTTAGAGGTGTACACTGTTGCATTCCTGAGGGCTAGTGAAAAGCCTGAAAACCAGAACGAGAGGTAACTGACCCAGGCTCATTTGCCCGTCCGCATACAGCCTCAAACAATAGCTGAGAGGAGTGAGCTGACCTACTGATCTTCATGGGCTTGCATGGAAGCATGAAGAGGACAATGTGAGAACTGGAAATGCAAGGCATGCACTAAAACCTGAACTCTATCTTAAAATTAAGCAGTGGGGCCACTCCCTGACCATCCTAGCCATGGCATATTGAATCCAATAAGAAACCCAATTTTTAGAATGTATCTGAAGCTTCCAGAGTCTCCTAAGTGCCCAGAATTTGGGGACCTTGATGCAGAATTTAGGTCCAGTTTGCCCTGCTGCACACAGAGCCTCCGCATAGGGTAAATGGCCCCTTTACAATGGAGGCCCAGGGTGAGAATGATAGTGTAGATGGGCGGGTGGCCACACAGCAGCCTCTCCAACACCTTCCCCACAGGCCAATGGGAAAGACGACAGAGCTTTATGGATGTCATTATTACCAACTGCTGAAAGGCCTCCAGACTTGATATTCCAGGCAGAAGCTGTTACTCCAGGACAGGGAAAGTCCCTGTCCGTCAGACTCAGCAACCTCAGTGAACAGAGCCCATGCTGGTGGCAGTGCAGGGACCACAGGTCTAACATACCCCATTCCTGTACTGCTACCACTGGGGATGGAGAACACAGCAAGCTGCCATGGCAGGTGAAGCACAACCAGAGGCTGAAGTTCCTGCTGTTAGACTGACAAGGCAAAAAGTGCACTCCAGAAGGTCCCCATGAAGCCTCAGAAACATGCACATTATGCTAGTGACATCTGCGGAGCACTCCTGGACTGGAACAGAGGCCACCACTAGCCGAACTTCTCAGGGCCACCCTAAATATTCATTGTCAAGTGTTACGTCTAATTATGCCGAGCCTCTCCCCTTTATCTGGCTGTTAGGCATTTGACCAAGTCAGCTTAACGCCTGGCTTGATTTATCATAAAGCAGAAATACGGCAGAACAGCTGCCTATCTGAGGCAGTGGAATAACAGAGTAACTGGACCACCTCACAGGCATGCACATTGCAGGATGTATTCCTTTTGCTTAGCTTTAGGCCAAGTGGGTTTTTATTCTTAATCCGGACACTTCCTTTGCTCTTGAGGTCTGAATGATAGTGAGAGCTCTCCCACTGTTCACTGAGGGGATGGAGGGTCTGGTAAGAACTGGTAATTTGCATAAGAAGCCCATGGTTGCCATAGCAGTAAACACTATCAATTACTGAAATGTTTTGCCCTTGTTCTCATCCCACATAAGGGTCCCATCAATTCAGTCCCTTTATCTGGGGAGAGAAGTGGGCATGCTCCCCAATGGTGAGAGGATTGATTGGTTGCCATCAAAAAAACCAGAAACTCAACATTCCCTGGCTCAAAAACACAGGACTGCAGAGTAACAGCTAGGGCAAGAATCTGAAGACAAGTACAGTTCGGTTACTGAAAGGGGCATCACCAACCTGAAGGCTAGGTAATTTAAAATACAAGTAGTTTGGGGTCCTACACATGATCTTCAGCCCTTGCCAATTTGGGGTTTGACGACCACTTTTCTTATTTCTTTAAAAAACATTTTACTCTCATGTTGCCATGTGACTGACCCACAGACAGGGAACCTGACTATACCAGGGAAATGGTGCTACCAACTATGCACAAAGCACAGTGAAACAGGCAAAGAAAACAAACCAGGACAAGTGCCAGGATTTCCATTTTTGTAACCCGAGGTGTTGCTCTGACAATAGAAGGTGCAGTCAGAGTGAAACCTGAAATTGACAGTGCCCTTACAAGTATTTCACAGAACAATCTAAAGCCTCTCGCAATGTGAGTGACTTGGAGCGGGAAGGGTTTTCCAGATGCAAAACGTGCAGCATGAGTGCCCAAATCTACAATCTGAGATGTGCACTAAACAATAACTGCGTCATTCATCTGGCTCCACAGACCTGACTGTTAATTAGAACAAAAGTTGTTGTGACCCCAGTGACAATGGCCCCCCAACATTCTCCCCCAATCCCAGGCTTAGACAAGTTTTCCCACACTGTAGGCACCTCACCTAAAAGGCTGCTCCTCAGAGGAGTGAATTCCTTGACAAAGCAGCAAGACATTTAACATCTGCTGCCATTATCTACCAAGAAAAAAACAAAAAGTAGCAAGCAAAGGCACACGGCCACCCAGTCTGAGCAACAGGGCAGCCTGCCCAGACACCGAGTTGCTTATAGTCAGGGTCTATCTACGCTGCAGCCCTGCCACTACAGCATTGTGCTGCGGACACTTTCTACTTTGACTGAAAGAGATTTTCTGTTGATGTTGTGAATCCAGCTCTCGGAGAGGTGGTAAGAAGCTAGGCTAACGATGATGGAAGAATTCTTGTCGACCTAGCTGCATCTACCCTGAGAGCTAAATGGACCTAACTATGGTGCTCAGGGCACAAAATTTCACAGCCCAGTTTTTAAGTGTAGACCCCTCAGGGCCCTGCACACTGCAGGGAAGGTGGGACCCGAGCTCTGTGGGACTCGGACAGGGGCAGCAGGCTGGAAATTCTCCGGCAGAGACCTGGCAAGCAAAACGAAGGTCGGCGTTGGATTAGCTACAACAAAAAGGATGCAGCCGCTGAATCCGCCCCTGCCCCGCGGTTAGTCACTGGCCACCAGCTACGCGGTATTTTATGCCATGGCTGCTGCAGACGGGCAGTGCTGCCCACTAGGGACCGCGCGCAGGAGCATTCCGCACCCGCCGCACGTGGGGCCCCCTGCGCTGCTCAGGCCCGTGTAACTGTTAGTCTGCCCGGCGGGACACTGCCAAGCGATCGGTACAGGAGAGCTCCCCTCGCCCCACAGGCCGCGTGAGGGACCGGCCGGGATCCGCACGAGACGGGCCGCAGGGTACGGGGGGGGCGGAGCCCCCAGGGCATCGCTACCTTGAGCTTCACTTCCGGGTCCACCTTGAGCAACGAGGCCATGGCGGGGGGGCTGGGCCGGGCACCCCCTTGTCTCGCTCTCGCTCTCGCTCGCGCCCGTCCGAACCACCGGCTTCGCCGCCGCCGGAACTGACCTCACAAGAGCCGCCGCCAATCCCTGAACTCGCCTTCCCCCACGTGCCTGCTCTTCCCGGCGCGCATGCGCCGCACGCGGAGCCCAGCCCCAGAGCAGCCGCGAAAAATGGCCGCCCGATTTCCGGCCCCTGCATGATGTCACGTCGCCAGCGCCGCTCGCGAGACTGGAAGCCGTAGGTCCTGGTTGGTTAGCGGAGCAGGCGCTATAAAGTGTGTGTTTTATCTGCCAGGACCCGCGTGGTACCTGGCAGTAGCAGCCAGGAACGTGAGACCCGTCGGGGGCGGGAGCCAGGGAGACCCCTGGGGATGGGCTGCTGTAGCGTTACCAGTTGTGATTGTGGGTATTCCTGGAGAGTTCATCACATGACATCATCCTTAATAAAAGATTGAGTTTTATTTCCTGGAGACTCCAGGCCAACTCTGGAGGGTTGGCAACCCTCTGTGCCAGGGAGAGGCGATGGTTGCCCTGGTGATGGTGGCATCCATGCACCGAGCACCACCCACTAGCCCTGGTGCTGCCCGCACTGCCGCAGGCCTGTGCTTATGGCACTAATACGTGGCGCTCCCAGTAATGGGCACTTTATGGGACGAGTCGAGCACTGAGTGACTCTGCCTGCAAGGAAAACCCCGCTTGCAGCCTGACGCTAACGAGCCGGCAGCCACAACAGCAAAGCTGCGAGCACACGCGGGGGAGGGAACGGGGTCTGGGTGTGAGTCTTGCAAGGAGTTTTTATTAACAGCCAAACATCAGATCTAGGAAACAGGCACTGCGCTCTCCCTGCGTGTGTGACAGACAGTCTGCCAGATTCAGCTGCTGTCCATCCCTTCTCTCTGAATAAAGGGGTACCTATGGGCATAGAGGGCACTTACAGCAATAGGCGGATTCCTTTCTCTGTAGGAATTGGCCTGTTGTTCCACAGCCGGATAATGCCTTTTATGCAAGAGGTGAACATGCCTCTGCCCCGGGGCCTTTGACCCCACGCTGGAGGATGAGTTTTCCTCACTAGAGGACATGGTTGGAAAGATCCTGACTGTGGACCGGGCTCCTCCAAAGGGCATGAAACCTTTGTCAGGTCAGACCAAGTGCTGAGGCCCTGCCTGCGTGTTTACCCACCCTGACTTGGTTGGTTTCTGATGACATGGCAAGACGGTGAGAGCCAGAGCCCATCCCAGTAACAATTAGCAGTGTCTGTGAAGAGCTGCTGAGCGCACCATCACCCCCCCTCCCGCCGCACACTGATCATTCGGGGGATTTCGAAGCCAGGCCGGAACCCACGGTGGTGCTCTGACAACACAGTCCAGGCCTACCCCACTGCACCCCCATGGTGCCCCCTTCCCTGCTGGCTCTTCCTCCGCCCCCGCGGCCCCCATTAGTCCCCCTGCCCACTAGGGGTGCTGCAGGCCGCGAGATGGAGTAGGGGCCAGTACGTCACGTCCTGCATGCGCGGGGACGCGCTGTGCGATCCCGGAAGTGACGCGGGCGATGTTTGTGTCCGGGCTCGGCCAGGGGCCCGAGCGTGCTTGGAGCCGGTTTCCACCCTCGGAGTCGGAGCGGCCGGGAGTGCGGGGCGCTCCCCGTCGGGCATGGAGGGCTCCAAGTCATCGGCCTGCACCATGCAGGTGAGCTTCGTGTGCCAGCGCTGCAGCCAGCCGCTCAAGCTGGACACGTCCTTCAAGATCCTCGACCGGGTCACCATCCAGGAGCTGACAGGTACGGGGGTCCCCGGCGGGGGTCCCCGCCCGAGCGCTGGTGGCGGGGAGCGGGGCATGTCCAGGGGTGCCAGGGAAAGGACTCTGGAGGAGGGGATGGAATCGGGGTAAGCACAGGAGGTTTGGTGTTTTCACAACACTTCGCTGATCAGGCGGTTAGGACGATTCCTGTCAACCTGAAATGCCCTGGGGGTGGGTTTAGGGCAGCAGAGAGGGGCTGTCTGGAAGGTCAGTAGGACGGGGGTTAACACTCAACCCTTTGTGGAAGAAAACGGCTGGGATGACCACAAGTGGGACCTTGAATATACAGCCCAATTCATTCAGAAACCTGCAGCTCTGAGAAATAGTTTCATTGTTGATTGTGCAGGATTTCTTCAGTCCTCCAGTAATTGTTGTTCTTTGTTCAGCTCCCTTACTTACCACAGCTCCAGCAAAACCAGGAGACATTCATGAAGAAGAGACCAACTTAACAGAGGTAAAAGTTTTGGATTGAATATCTTGCTATTCCTTTAGCCAAGGCCCTGTGATAAAGCTACTTTATCTCTTGGAGGCTACAGGTTAGCCTCAGCTTTAAATTAATTTGTCCCGGGAGGATGATAATCCTTCGTTTGAGAGAGAATCCAAAAGGAAGCTGATTCTACTCTTTTATGTCATGAGTGGCATTTGATTGGCTGATGGTGTATTGCCTTAATTTCCAGGAAGCCTTCACAGAAAACCGTCAGGATGGTGTATCCAGGAGATTTATTCCACCAGCCAGGTATCACTTGTGTTTGCAGTAAATTTTCTGAAACATTGTGGGAGTCTCATGCTTCTACAGGTATTTATCTCTGTAAGAGCTGCCATGATGGAAGTCATTGGGGCTGCTGGCGTCATTTCAGAATACATCTTACTAATTCTTTATTTATCACACACTCCACTCTAGTATATGAAGGCCAAAAGAACTCCCATATGAGGAAGGATAAGAGTAACTTGCATGCTTTGGGTGTGGGTGGTTGACCACAGAAGTCATGCATTAAGCACAAATTCTCCCTTGCTGCAGTGAACCTCACCTAGTTTTATGCTGAGATCCTCAGCTTCCTTGGGCACTTGGGGTATTCACTGGATCCAGTAGGGTCCCAAAAGCTTTCTTAATCCATTCTATTCAGGACCTTCCTACTCCCACCCCCACATCACCCTTTCATGTAGCAGCTCTAACTCCTGCATTTGTGGTGTTCTTGGGACATTATTTACCACCTAAGGGATGGCACAGAACTAATACCTGTGCACTGCCACCTAAGACAGCAAATCTTCCAGTGACCTTCATGTAAGTTCAGTGTATAGATAGATAAACCTTTGTTCAAAAATCAAAGAGAAAGGACTGCACAAGACATCAGAATTAAAGGCACAGTGGAGGGGTCTCTGTGAGGAAGCTTTGGGACATAATATCCCAGTGAGAGAAATTCAGTGATATTCTGACATTCTTCATCAGTTCACAGCTATAAAATCCCTTTTTCTTCAAGAATGATGTCAACAGAAAGTGCCAACAGTTTTACTCTGATTGGAGAGGCTTCTGATGGGGGCACCATGGAAAATCTCAGCAGAAGACTGAAGGCAAGTCTCATGCTGACAGACTAGAGTGACTGACAAAGTGTAAGTTCTTTGGGGTAGTTTGTGAGTTGGAGTTGTAACTCATATTTCTGGCCTCCAAATATTTGTGTAGAATAAAGGTAAAACCTTAAAATCTGTTCAGTTTATCAAGCTTGGGCTGTGAAAAATGGCACATTGCTGTTCTCTTAGGGGCCACAAGTCTGTCCATTGAAGACTCTGTTTTTCATTTAATACTGATCAG
Source organism: Chelonoidis abingdonii (assembly GCF_003597395.2). NCBI lineage: Eukaryota > Metazoa > Chordata > Testudines > Testudinidae > Chelonoidis > Chelonoidis abingdonii. The sequence continues at coordinate 933,453 of NC_133789.1, forward strand.
AACCTGGGGCTGATTCTAAATTTTCTATACTAAGAGTGAACTCTTTCTCTAGGTTACTGGTGATCTCTTTGACATTATGTCAGGACAGACAGATGTGGACCATCCTCTGTGTGAGGAATGCACAGACACCCTTCTAGACCAGTTAGACACACAACTCAATATCACAGAGAATGAATGCCAGAACTACAAGTGAGTGATTTATTACTGACCTGTTGGTGCACTCCATCATCGCTTCCAGTAGCCTTAGTCTGAAGAGCAGGGAAAGAATATAGATATAAAGAAGTCCCTGAACAGAGCATTTGGCAATTCTCCAAATCTCATCCTTTGAGAACTGCCTTAAGTATCCTTTTGTAACCACCTGCTGTCTCCTGTAGACGATGTCTGGAGATCTTGGAACAAATGAATGAGGACGATAAGGAGAAGCTGCAGATGGAGCTGAAAGAACTTGCTTTGGAAGAGGAGAGATTGATCCAGGAGCTGGAAGAAGTAGAGAAGAACCGCAAGATGGTAGCAGAAAACTTTGAGAAAGTCAGGGCAGAAGCAGAGAGACTGGATCAGGAGGAAGCACAGTGAGTCTTAGCCAAAGTCTGTTTCGTGGCAGGAGAGACAAATATGTACAAGTGGGTGTATCAGACTGGGTTGTGGGTAAACATGTACTGTACTTCTAATCACCCACAAATACTGTCTGGGTACATGTGGCTTCCTCTATTACAAAACTGGGGACCTGGCACCTTAGTTAGTTAGTGACTTGCGTCTCTCTCCACAGACAGGGTCTGTCTGGGGGTAGTGGTGCATGTAGGAGTTGGTCTCTTGCTGTCCTGTTCTGTTGGTAGCTTTTTCATTGTTGCTGTTTGAAGGTATCAGAAGGAGTACAGTGAATTCAAGAGGCAGCAACTGGAGCTGGATGATGAACTGAAAAGCGTTGATAACCAGATGCGCTATGCCCAGATCCAGTTGGATAAACTGAGGAAAACCAATGTGTTCAATGCAACTTTCCATATCTGGTAATGTAGGCTCTGGACTAGAGGGGCAGAGCTGCTGCAGCTTTCATGATTCTGCATTACAGCATCATTGCCAAGATAGCAGCTTGGTTTTTGGCAACTTAGGTGCTAAGCAGGGCTGAAATGTACTTCTTAGCTGAGAGCAGGCGATCAGATCGCCTCATGGTGGCAGCTGAAAGGGCAGGAAAGGAAACATGCTCTACCCAGGCTGTGTGAGGAGATTTGCAAATGTGAGAGCAGCTGGCAAGTGCTATCTATAGGCTGTCAAACCTGGGACCATGTGGAGCCCAGTGCTGAGCCCTAACTAAACAGCTCTCCGTGAGCTTTTGCACTTGCCATGTTGAATCCTGAACTTTACAAAGACAATGTAAGCTGCTCCATTGTCTTTGAGCTCCGTAAAGAGACTTGATGGCTTGCAGGGTTATTGCCTTCCATTACAGCAGCAATGGGGATTAGGGCCCACTTGACCTAGGTGCCATAGAGACACTCCCTGCCCCAAAGAGCTTACTTACAATTTCTTGTAACACAGGCACAGTGGGCAATTTGGCACAATTAATAACTTCAGACTTGGCCGCCTCCCCAGTGTCCCTGTAGAATGGAATGAGATCAATGCAGCTTGGGGGCAGACTGTGCTACTGCTTCATGCCCTTGCTAACAAGATGGGCCTGAAATTTCAAAGGTAAGAGCAGTTCTTTATACACCTTGTGTTAGCTATCGTACCATGGGAAAAGGCACTCACAGACTTATCTGCCTTTTCTTTCAGATACCGTCTCGTTCCCTATGGAAATCATTCATATTTAGAGTCCCTCACAGACAAATCGAAGGTAAGAAAATCCAAAAATAATCTGCCTGGAATGCTAAATTCCCTCTATTCCTGCTAATACGAGTGAGCAAAAAATGTAAATCCTGCCATTCACCATTAGATCTTATTACAGGCTTAATAAAATTGCTGCTGTAACTGCCTTACCTCTGATAATCATAGAACTGGAAGGGACCTCGAGAGGTCATCTAGTCCAGTCCCCTGCACTCTAGGCAGGACTAAGCATTATGCTTCATGCTCCCCTGGGGTTGGAGGTGCAAAGAAGCAGAGGAGGTGCTCTGCTTTATTTAAAAGTAATTCTTCTGGCCAGTTGAGGTGTGTCAGTGGGCTCAAGAATCCTGTCCAGGTGGTGACTGGGATGAGTGGAACGCAGTATGGCTTGGCTCTTGAAGGCAGAGGAATCGCTAGGGCCCTGTCCTCCACCTGTGGTAAGAGTTTCTAAACTAGTCTCTCTCTTGGCTGCCTAGAACTAACTTCTGTCTTTTAGGAGTTGCCCTTGTATTGTTCTGGAGGTTTAAGGTTCTTTTGGGACAATAAATTTGATCATGCAATGGTGGCATTCCTGGACTGTGTGCAGCAATTCAAAGAGGAGGTGGAGAAAGGCGAAACTCGCTTTTGTTTGCCTTACAGGTAAATGTCTCTATCTGAAGTGCTTCTGTAACATAGTGCATGTTAACCCATGCAACTCTGCCAGTGCTCCTGCATCCTGAGCCATAGCATTCTTTGCTATTCCAGGATTATCTTACTTTCAGCCAAATCATCTGATGGTTCTGTGCTTGAGTGGAGAGCAGTACAGAACCATTTCCTGGGTTCTCTCTCTTTTGACCTTAATGTGATTTAAAGCTAGTTACTCAGTAATGAAAGGCCACTGCATAGTTGTTTTTTTTAAAGCTGGTTATTACCTTTGTTAAAATAGGGGATCAGGCCATGTCTTAGACAAAATGTTCAGCGCTCATGTAAGATTCATAACTCTGAGATTGAAGTATCCAAGTACTGTATTTTCAGACCCTTTAAGTGTCAAACCCAACTACGGAAATAACTGCTTCAAAATCAGTCAAATGAAGCTAGCTTAAATGAAGTAACACCAGAAGAGATTACACAGCATTAGCGGCTTATCAGAGGTGACTATGTTGAAATGTAAATGTGTTAATAAACCTCTGTTTATATGATACAGAATGGATGTGGAGAAAGGCAAGATCGAAGATACAGGTGGCAGTGGTGGCTCTTACTCTATTAAAACACAGTTTAACTCTGAAGAGCAATGGACAAAAGCACTCAAATTCATGTTAACTAACCTGAAATGGGGTCTTGCCTGGGTTTCATCCCAATTTTACAACAAATGACTGTGTGCGCGCATAGGTGTGTGAAGAACTTGTCCTGAGGGCTAGAGAGTATCTGCTTTTTTTCCCTCAAGAATGTCATAAATTGTCACTTAATATTAACCAATACAACATGTTTACAATACCAAAAATCCACAAGACACTTTAAAATTTCATTTGACAAGTAGTGCATAGAAAAGCAATATGTAAAATTGTACTGTTGAGCAGAACAGAATATAATTCAGCTCTTTATGAAATAGCTAGATAGCAAGTATATGAGAGTTTTATAGACAAGTCAGAAACTTGCTGTACAGCACCAGTAGGTATCTGATGTAATCTCATTACAATTTAACAGAGAATGCAGTTAGAAAAATGAAATATTAGTGACACAGTGAGAACTGTGTTGTGGGCAAAGCCTATGGAAGCTCTGCCTGATCACCCTAAATGGTGTCTAATGCTTGAAACTCAATATCTTCTCTTTAAATCAGAACTTAATTTGGTGCCACTGAACTTTGAGGGTTTGATATTGTTTAAAACATTGCCAGCTATTTAACAATTTGTAACAAATATTTCCTGCAGCCTGTTACTGCACAAAGGTGCACTGAATAACACTGTAATAAAATACTTTGTATTCTGGATAAATTGAATGCTTCCATTCCACATACACTTAACTACAGCATGGCATCCTTTGTACTGGTCTGTAGATCCTGAATAGCTTTCCATCCAAGTAAGATTTAAATCCAGCTTTCAAAGAAGCTGGTGCTTGATTTGACTTGCATTTCCCTCCCCTGTTAACACTGGCAGACTACCTAACTGACTTTCTTTTCAGGCTGTGGGGAAACTAGATCCGGGGGGCAGAAGGAAAAGAATATAGGAAGGAACAACCTTGATATTGTAAACTGTTCAAGACAGTCACTGCTTCTGCAGAACAGCAACTGTGTGAAGAAAGCCTGGCCCGGCTTGTAGCACTTGTACACAGTAGAACGGTTTGTAGACTTATTGCTGCCGTTTCTATAACCATTTTTCCAAAAGCAAAACACTTCACCATGGCAGCATTTTACTCCAATGTCATTTCATCAGTATAGGGGATAGTTTGCAAAGGCCAATTTTAACAGTTTTAAATGCCATATTTGATAGCTGCTACATAGCAACTAAACAAAAGTTCGTCCTACATGAGTTACAAGTCAAAACCACCTGCATCTGTTACAAAGGATTAGTGGATGAAACATGGCTTTGAGGACACTGATACATGGGAAAGGTTGCAGTGGAAAAGCCAAGTTTATTTTGTAGGAGGTACAACATAGTTCTCTGAAGATCTAGTTCCTTTGTTCTTCCTTGGATTAGTGGTGCCAACACTGTGCTTCAGTATTGCATATGAAAACTCTAAAATGCTTTGTGTGGTAATACCAGTGATGCAGTTTAAATGCTCCACAACCTTAAAAAAAAATCTTCCTTATTTTGGGCAACAGAAGGTAGTTCTAGATCTTAAATCTTTGAGTATTTGTAAAGGAAAATAAAAACATGAGTATAGTCCACCCTATGGCTCCAATACTGTGCTATCTAGCTTCTATGGGAATACAAATACATTAAAAAAACAACACTAGCCCTTTGCAATTAGCCAATTGAGGATCCTGTTAGTGGAATCTTTCTCCCTTACAGGGGAGGAATATATATATATATATAAAGCAACTAACTGCTTCCGCTGTGAGGGGACAATTTTAAATAGGACCTGTTTTTATACTATAAAACACAGGCTGGCTGTTTGTGGGAGATTTGATGCCTTGTGGGGTTACTCCCCTCCCCCGTTTCTGCCAATGGAAGCCTTTGGATACAGCATATTCTAGGTGTAAGAAAGCGGCAGGCTTCTCAGAATAGGTTAGCAAAGTAATGAGACACTCATGTTAAATTCCCAACCTCCCCTTGCCCTGCAGTACTAATATATTGAAGGACCCCATCTTTAATATACTCTCAGTGCAACACACCTGTACTCCGTAAACAGTAAAAGATGCAAAAAATTTTTAGTCAATGTAGGCCTAAGACCTGCACTGTGTATTTCTTGTCTAGCAGTACCTGATTCCAGTATTCAGGGTTTAGTATGAAAGCGCTTGTGCTGATGATGCCAACTGCCAAGAGCATGAAATCTTCCTTTACTGACAAAAATTTTGCTCTGTATAATTAAAACAGTAGTAATATCTGCTTTAAAGTGAAGCTGTTCTGTATTTCAACAGCTAAGTGTTGTAGTATTGATTCTGTGTATTTGGAGGTAAACAATTCTAGTGGCATTTTAATGTACAAGACACACGTACAAATAAACACTTTTAAAAGCCACTTCAGGCTGATACTAATACCTTCAACTTAAAGTCCAATCTCCCACGACTTATTTGTTTGGCTACATTTTCATAAAGATAAGAGATCCTCCCTGTCTGCCTATTCTACAGCAAAGTTGCTGAAGCATTTTGACTTTTATAAGCATATGGAAAACCTGAGAATATGAGCTGTAAAATGTTAGGAAAACCAGTATTATTTTGAGGAGTATGCTAATAACTCTTATTATACTTGGCACTTCTGTAGTATTTTGTCTTCAAAGCTCTTTTGAAAACACTTATTGATCAATGCCAGCCTAACAGGCAGGTAAATATCACTGTTCTGCAGATGGAGAAAGATGCAGTGTACCCAGGATGACAGTCACTGTCAGAGCTGGGATCAAAACTTGGCAAATTAAGTTAGTCATACTGAGAACTGATTATTCCCAAATACTACTTACTATGGAAAGGAAGCAGTGCATGGACGTTTTGTATACTTCTTGACATTTCATAGAATTAGCAACTTAAATCCAGAAAGCTCAGTCCCAGATTCTTAGTTCACGAAGAATGGTCTGTTGAGTTGTATTGCAAGTAACTGTGACTTGTATTTTCTCAGTATGCTGAGCACTTTCTCTAATCCGTATCTGCTGCATCATAATTTGTCAAATAGACAACTATGAAACTGCAACAGATGGATGGTAAAGGCACAAGAATGTGACCCTCACAAGCTTTTTCTCTCCCCTCTGAGCATAAAATCAGTACTAGTTCAAATGTGTCCTGGGGCATAGGTGGTACTTACATCTGGAGTTCACTTGGTGTTGAATTCTCAATAGAAATCTTCAGTAAAGTATCATAGATGATGTTCCGCATGAGATAAGTTAAATCCAGTAGGTGCATGCACATCTTATGCAACTGTTTCATAGGAAGTAAGCAGCCATTATGTCCTAAAGTGGAGATTATACATGGTCAGCTATATATTTTCTGATCCATAACACTAGATTATGAAAAATATTAGCCATTATGACCAAGGCAGTTTTGTGTATTGAGTTTATGGCTAAGATTTTCAGTAGTGACCACTTTAAGGTGAGGTACCCAAAACTTGAGACTCCATAAAAGGGTCTGACTTTGCTCAGCAATTTCTATCAATCAGGACCCTTTAAAGGATCTCAAGTAGAACACCCAAAAAGTCACAATTCACTTTGGAAAAACTGTGGCCTTATATAACTGCTTTTAATAAAAATATTAGTCTTATAACAACATCTTGCTAAACAGCCAAAAGACCAGTTACCCAGATACATTTCTTCTTGGACGCTAACTGCTGGGCTTCTCCCTCTGTGAAGTGTAAAGCTTCTTACTTGTGTCAGTGGTAGAAGGTTCTTGTGCAGATTTCTATCATTTGACAGGTAAAATGAGGCCCAGGACTCACCCTAGGAAACACCCCAGGGTAGGGAGAACACTTTGAAACTTTGGGCTTTCCGTTAATAATAACCATATGGGCGAGTTTCTCTCTGTCACTTCATACTTGATTTTACCTCTACAACAAACCACTAATTTGAGATTGTTTGTTTCAGAGTTTAGTGGTAACTGCATTTAGTCTTTTTTAATTTCTACATAGTTTCTTCTTATTAATACTCTTACCTAACACCTCCAGAAGCAACTCAACATAGGCAAAAGGAGTTGGCACGTTGATCTGGAAGCACAGAGCCTTCAGTATGGCAAGTTCTGACTCCACCAAGTTCTGTTTTGTGTATGAATAGTCTAAGGACTGCAGAAATTTCAGAACTGTGTTATTGTTAATTATCTGGAAAAAACAGTGATGGGTTATTTTTAAAACTGCTGCTGTGCGTAAGAGGTGTTCTCTCAAGATCCCAAAAGTTCACCTGCTTGATGATATGCTGTTAATAGTTTCTTTTTGAGCCGAGAACTAATAGAATTTTTGTTTAACTTGCCTTCTAAGCTAAAAATGGAAAATGCAAGCTGAAACTATTACCCTTTGCCAGGTAGTAGCACATATTGGGGTTTTGCAGGGCTGTGCCCCATTGAAGCAGAAATCAGGGATGCTGAGTTTGGGTATTTTATCAGTATAACTTTTTTGATTTACACAATATACACGTCCTAGAACAGAAGTGGTCACACATGGCAGACAAGCAAAACCCTACCCCTGCAATATCAGCCCTAAAACATTGTCCACTTCCTAGGAAGTATTTGTCCCAAGGGTCAACTCCAATTAGCGAGATTAAGGCAGAGAGAAAACTCTTGCTTGCAATATTTTCCTCAAAAATAAAATACATCACAATACTAACAACAACACAGCATTTCTTCAGACTGAATAGGGCATCACACACTAAGAAAAATAACTTGAAAAGCTATGTAATGGCATCATTTGGCAACTTCCTCCATGACAATCCTGGGTCTTGATATTGTGGTATGCTTAACAACCAACTGGTACAGGTCATGGATACTTTAAATAATAAAATTATGTTAACGTCTTTCATTGTGAAGGTGCAGTGTACAATTTCCAGAGGCATAACAGTTACTGTGCCCGAGTGCAAGAGAGTCTAGATCTTTCATGCCCAAATTATCCTGGATTACACAGTCACTGCTATCCTTTGAAATAATAACTCCTTTGGTGCGGAGTTTAGATAAGACCAAAATCTAAGAAAGAAATAATATATTGTACTAGCTAAAAATCTGGTGTAAGAAAGTGGTTAGTTTGCTCACATTGTAGTGAAAAGAAAGTTTGCTTGCAAGCTGAATGCAAGACACAAGCCGCAGCACAAATGTGTCACACATCTGTGCTTTCAAAGTGCCCCATATGTTGCCCTCTCCTTGTTCATTGTTTGTCCTTGACTTTTTGATAGAGTTATAGCTCTCTTCTACATGCTTAATCATAAACCTGCAAGGAAAAAAAAAAGCTAACTGTGTTAGGAATCATTAGGAAAAGGATAGATAAGACGACAGTAAATATAATGGCACTACATAAATCCATGGTATACCCACACCTTGAATACTGCATGCAGTTCTAGTCACCTCATCTCAAAGAAGCTATATTAAAATTGGAAAAGGAACAGAAAAGGGCAACAAAAATAATTAGTGGTATAGAATAGCTTCCTACAAGGAGAGATTAAAAAGACTGGGTCTGTTCAGCTTAGAACAGTACTTAGAAGAGTACAGATACAACAGAGGTCTATAAAAATCATGAATGTTGTGGAGAAAGTGAATAGGGAAGTGCTATTTACCCCTTCACATAACACAAGAGCCAGGGTCACCTGATTAAACCTGCTGCCTATTAATTTAAAACCGAAAAGGAAGTACTTCTTCACACAATGCATAGTCAACCCGTGGAACTCATTGCCAGGGAATGCTGTGAAGGCCAAAACTATAACTGGGTTCAAAAAAGGATGTGTAAGTTTGTAGAGGATAGGTCCATCATTTGCCAAGATGGTCAGGGACACAATCTCATGCTCAGGGTGTCCCTAAAGCTCCAACTGCCAGAAGCTGGGACTGGATGATGGGATGGATCACTCAAAATTGCCCTGTTCTGTTCATTCCCTCTGAATCATCTGGCACTGGCCACTGTCAGAGACAGGGTATTGGGTTAGATGGACCACTGGGCTTGCCCAGCAGGACCATTCTTATGTAAAAGATCAGCTCTCAGAAAAGTTGCCTTTTGCTAACAAAAAGAAAAGTACTTTCAACATGTATTCAAAATACTTTACTCTCAATATACATACCAATTATGCTTGTAATTAAATGACAGGAAAGACAAAGATGCAGCTATAAAGATACTCCATATCTTCAGCCTGAGCAGTGCAGAGTACATACAATATAACTGTACTACAGATATAAGAATTGTGTGTTGTCCTTGCTTGGGAAGTTACCTTTCAAATATTTCAACTGCTTGATATCGTGCAGATTGGTCCAGGAACCATTTTTCACACAAAAGAAATACAAATTCTGCAAAAAAGTGCAATTAATCCTAACTGGAACTGATGGATAAGATAGACACACTTTATCAAAAAATAAAAGTAACTAAGCGAGACGATAAGGAATCAGACATGCGAATTGAATCAGTCTTTATAGAGAGGCCACAAATGGGAGTTTATGCAGAGGATAAATAATGAGGAGTCCTTGTGGCACCTTAGGGACTAACAAATTTATTTGGGTGTATCTATTGGGTTCCTGGGAAGTGGGTGGGCGATTTATTTGGGTGTATCTATTGGGTTTCCGGGAAGTGGGCGGGCTTTGCTAAAGGATCCTCCCCCAGCCTAAGGGGAGGACCCACAGGACCGCAGAAGCCCACTGATTATGGGGGACAACTAATAAAAGAACAGGGACGGGAGTGCGGTCAGAGGGTCATAAGAAGGGAGCCTGACGGGGACACCGAGCAGAGAACCCCGGACAGCGCCCACTGCTTCTCGAAGGCGTCAAGGGAGCCAGTGGATGCCGCCCAGAGGAACTCCGCCCGGATACGTGAACGGATCAGGGACCGGAAACAAGCCCCACAGTCACCGGAGTCTCCATTGGCCAACCTCCTCTCCCTGGTCGTGTGGATGGCTTGTTTAGCCAGGGCGAGGAGGAGGTTGACCAGGAGGGCCCGGGACTTCGTGGGGCCACGGATAGGGAGTGCGTAGAGAAGGAGGTGAGTGGATTTGGGTGTAGCAGGGTGCTTACCCTGCTCCTGCCCTGAAGGGCTTAAAACAGCCCTGGGGGAAGGTTGTGGCTGGAAACAACTAAGCTGGGCTGACTGGGAAGTGGCTGCAGCTGGGCCATGCCCCAATCAGATCACAGCTGGTCTGTATAAAGAGGCTGGAAGCCAGGAGCTCAGAAGTCTCTCTCTAGCTATAGAGGGAGAAGGGCCTGGCTGCAAGGAGCTAGACACAAGGTACCTGAGTGAAGCAGGGCTGGGGAAAGGCTAGGGAGCTCTAGCCTGGAAAGCCCCAGGCTGTGGCCTAGCATTGGGTCAACAGGTACTGGGGGCGGGGCGGTTGGCACAGGGCAGCCCAGGGGTAGGCCAAGGCAGCAGGTCCAAACCCTCCTTGCCAGTGATGAGTGGGCTAGTACTGTCCCCAGGCATGGGGGCTAGACAATGACTGGCAGTAGCCATATCCTGAGGCAAGCTGGGGGTTCCCTGGGATAAAGGGGTTACTGCCAGGGGGCAGCACCCCATGTAAGAGGGCACTGGGTCCAGGGAGGGACACAGGCCAGAAGACAGGCAGATCACTGGCCTGCAGGCGGAGCTCCAGAGCTGAAGCAAGCTAATTCCCAGAAGTCACCAGCAGGAGGTGCCACAGGGGTGAGGCCGCTCGTCTACACTGGGCATAAGCTGTGTTAGTCTCTTTGGTGCCACAGGTGCACACATCAGGCATTCGTGGCAGGTGGACACGGACACACAACATACAGCGGCTGACAAGATGTGCATCTCTCACCTACTATCTGGGTCTCTTTGAAGCATCCTGCTTGATGTGAGAGCTCATTCAGATAGTGTTCATTTTCTGTAGCTAAACAAATTAAAGTATCTTCAATGATCTCAGGAGCAACAACTCCAAAGACTGGCTCCGGGGTGCGAAACCTGGACGCTGCCTGCGCCTCTGAGCTCATCTCGGCACTTCTGGCCGGTTCTCAAACAATAAAATAACATTTTTTTAGCACTGCGGCTGTACCCACTGCAGTAATCATTAGAGAGGGCAGCACGTAGTGCACGGGACAAGGCGGCGGTGTAATCAGGAACTGGGCTATGGAAAAATGACACCTCCTTGCTGTGGCCGTGCTCCCTGCGCGTTTGGAGCCATGCTGGCGTCGGTCACCGTTAACACGTACCCTGGTGTCCGTGCTGCGGGGCTATCACACTTACAGGCGGGAGAAGGGGATTTCAGTCGGGCCTGGGGCTCCCTCGACAGACGTGTGAGCTACATGCCCAGCTCCCTCCCACCACGCGGGAGCGTGACCCAGGCCCGGGGGCTTTATGGAACCGCCGTCTACCAGGGAGGCGCCTGGCTGGCCGGTAACACGAACTCGGGGACAGGGTCCGCAGCGCAGGCAGGGCCGCCTGTCCCCCATCCGGAAGCTGGCGGCTCACTGCCGGCTTCCCGCCCGTCGGCGGGGGGACCCGCGGGCGCGGCTGCAGCCGGGCGTTTCCCAAGAGCAGATGCAAGGGGCGAGCTGGGGAAGCCGCTGGCCGGGTCTGAGGCAGGGCAGGGCGTGGGGGTAAAGGGAGGCGCCAGCCCGGGGTGGCGGGAGCTGGAGGCCGCAGCAGCTCGGCTGCTCTGGGATATTTTTTTCCCTCTCTCTACCCCTCCTCATCTCACATGCCGCCTCTCGGCCAATCACACGACGCCATGGCCCGTTGCCATCTGGTCACGTGGCATTCTTCCAATCGCTCGAGGCGCCTCAGTTAGTCACATCTTCCCGCCTAAAAGCTCTCCGGATCTCGTGAAGTCACTGACCACCAATCACAAGAGACGCTCAATGGACGCTCAGTGTCACGTGGCCCGCGTAACTAATCGGGCGGGAGCACCTGGTCCCTTAGAGGTGATTGGCTAGAATCGGAACTGCCGCCGCTCTGGCGGATGGGTATTTTGCCCTCATCGAACACGGCGGCACAAGCGTCACGTAGGCGGAGTCAGGCCGACGCGGCTGGGGTGCTCGTTTGCTCGAGACGGCTATGACGATACCTTCGCGCTCCGCCCACTCAGTCACGTGGGCGGTGGGCGCGGCTCCGGGGGAAGATGTCGGCGCCGCGGGAGCCGGGCCGGGACTCGGAGGCCGCGTTCGCGAAACGGATTGAGCCGGCGCGGGAGCCGGAGCTGAGCGCCGAGCAGCGGCGCGTCATGCAGCGCGCGGAGGAGGCGCTGCGCCAGCGGGGCCTGCAGGGGCGGCTCCGGGGCCGCAACCTGCTGACGGGGCTCGGCATCGGCGCGGTGGCGTTGGGCATCTGTATCCGGCCGGGGCTGGCCACCCGAGAGCGGGTGACCGCGAGGGCGGGGGCGAGGGCGGAGTGGCTCATTGCGGAGCTGTTACAACGGCTGTACGGTCGTGGCAACGGGGGCAACGGGCCCCCTCCCGGGGAAGAAAGAGCGGGGGCGGGATAGCGGCGTCGGTTGGGCGGTGTATTCATGGGGGCGCGGCCCCCGGGGAGGGGCGGGGCGGGGGCAGCGGGCCCCCCCGAGGAAGGGGGGTCTGGAGGGATTCCAGGGGGAAGGGCCCCTGGGGGTGTTTCTGATTCCCCCCATGTTTTCCTGAGTGGTCCTATCCCAGATGGTTTCACCTTCTACAAGATCTCCCAGGAGCGGTTCCTGGACGAGCTGGAGCAGGAGGTTGAAGCTGCCCGGGCCCAGGCTGCCAAGACCCCAGTGAACTGAGACCCTGAGCAGGCTGGATCCGGCTGGAACTGACGCATGTGCCAGAGACCCTCCGCAGCCCGACTCCTCTTGGGTTGCATCTGCCTTTGACATGCCAGGCACTCCCTGTGGTGAGCCGAGTCCCCCTCGGTGGGGGGGGGCTCCTCTCCCCTGTGCGGACCAGGCTTCTGCCACCTCCAGTTAAACCTTCTCGCTGCAGTTGCAGACTGTGGTGCAACAGCATCAGCTTTGTTTCCTGGTGGGCTCTTCTGCTATTCACCCCCTGCAGCAGGTGGGCCAGGGCCTCAATAAACCTGTCTAAATGATTCACCAGAGTGGGTGTGTGAAATGCCAGCCCTGGGCCACCCCAGGTGGGGCCTGCTGGGGGGCACCTGAGACAGGGGTTGGAAGGATAAGTTTGGGTAAGTGCAACATCCCTGTAATATCTTCTTGTTGGTGGAAATACACATGCGGGAGCTTAAACGTTGTCTTCCTGGTCTGTCCCAGCAGCCCCTGGGTGGTTTGTAGCTATTTAAGAGTAAATGAGGAAGTGTCTTGGACCAAGCTTATTGGTTGCATGGGCTGAACATGGCTGCCTTGGAGCTACATCATGAAGTCCTTGTGTTCTGATGCTGCGAGGAAGCTATGGGTGGTACCTGGCTTGGGGGTGCCACCCAACGTGTTTACCACCTGCAGGAAGAGGAGGATGCAGCATGGAGTGATTCTGCCCCATGCCACGAAGAGCCTAATTATCCACTGACCTCAGCACAAACCCTGTTCTATGGGAAAGAGTAGAGCCCTGGGAGAGGCTGACACATGGAAATGTGCCTCTTTGAGCTTACTCAGCCTTTCTAAGCTAGAACATGGCTGCAGAGCTCCCTGGAGTGAGTTGTGCTGCACTTCTGGCTGAGCAATAATCTCCATTCCACTTGCAGCCTGGAATAGCCAATCTGCATTGCACCACTGTAGCCAAGACCCAGCCCTGTAGGGGAAGCATGGGATTGCCCAAGCCATGGTCCCTGGGCTGCTGTCATTTCCCCAGGTCAGGGTGTTTGAGGCACTGGGCTGCTGGGGGGTGGCCACTAGACCTGGAAGTCAGTGACTCATTCCTTAAAAAAGTGATGCAACTTTTGCAGATGTGAATAAAACCAACTGTGGTGAGCTACTTGCATGGCCTCTGGCTAATGATGCCTGTAGGCCTGCTCAGATACTCTAGGGAGAGGGAAAACCCTGTAAGTGATGTGGGGAAGGTGCCGATATGCAGTTTCCAGGACCCACTGAATTAGATACAAAGGTGACATGCTGCCCTCTGGGGTAAGAAGGCACAAATCACCACCCTCACTGCCAGGAAAAGGTGGCTCTTAATGCCCCTGGCCCAGCCTGCAGTGGAAACACTCCTTCCTTTGCCCCTGTGAAGGGCAGAGCTCCAGCACCTGCAGTTGTTATGTTCCAATAAATGCCTCTGGAAATTGTGCTTCCAAGTTGATTATTAAGGCAGCTGGTGGCAGGAGGCCAGCTCAGTGCCTCAGGGACTGTTCTGTGCAGCACACATTTACCTAAAAGGCTGAAGACTGTTGGGAATGAGATTTTCCAGCTCATTGGCTTAAGTCCTGAATTCACAGGACAGGCCTCTCCTGCTTCAGCCAGGACAGCAGGTGTATTAGCTAGGGCCACCTTCCCATTCCCACCCCACCAGGGACACAGCAGGCTTTCTCCTCAAACTATTTACAAGAAAAGCCTCCCCCCCCTGCCACCCCTGTCCTACAGGAAGAATCAGTTTGGTTACAAGATGCTCCAGCTGCTGTGATCACACCCCACCATGCAGTCAGTGATCCCTATTTGATCTGTTTTATTCACAACCACTGTACAAAGTCTCTAAAAAGCCTTTTACAACAAGGTCAGTCTGTCCTATGGAGAGGCAGGGCAAGGGCAAGGGCAGTGCTTCATGCTGGAGCTGTGGGGCCAGACCAGAAGCCGAGGTCCAAGGCTCCCTGTGGGCTAAGGTCCAGCAAGTACAAGCCTGAGGCCTGTTGCCCAGGAGAATGGCTTGGCACAAGGGTGTAAAAGCACGTGGCCCGATGCTGCTGGTTTATGGTTCTGGGGTAAAGAGGCACTGAGAACTCAGCCCATGCGCAGGGGGCAGCACCCCTCTCACTGCAGTGGGGCTGGCGGCTCCTGGCGAGGAGTAAAGCACAGAGGTGAGTTGCCATAAAGGGGAGGGACAGTGTCAGCACCTGCATTTCCTATAACCCAGGCCCTGCCTTCAGCAAACATGACCCAGGGGCTAAGTGCTATGAGTCCAGGCAGAGGTAAGACAAGCCACGCCCCAGGTAGCCTGGGCCTGCATCCATGACATCTCACTTGCCCTTTGGGTGGGGGTGGCCCTGGTGCTGTCTGGGAGTGTGTCTGAAGAGTAGGGGGTCAGTGAAGGGCTGGGACTCGGCTAAGCAGGAAGCGTTTCTCAGCTGACACTAGGGGGGCTCTGAAGCAAGGCTCCCAGTGGTCCTAGGGAGTTACCCTGCCCCACTCAGGCTCCTTCCCAGCCCGCAAACCCATCTCCCTGCAGCCCGTGAACCAGGATGGGTGCAGCCACCATCAGACTTCACATGGGCCCGTTGGGGCCAATGCAGATCCTCCCCAGTGCTGTCAGACAAAGCCAGGAGTCTCCAGGCAGTGGGCACCTGCACCAAACACCATGGGGCCCAGTGCCTGGCTCCACAGGGACAAAGCTGGGAGGGGCACACAAGGGCAGGAGTCACCATTCCCCACTGTGCCAGTGCTGTCTCCACACCCGGAAGAGCCTGTGGGGCAGGGCGCTGCCTGGGCAGCTCACAGCAGGGCCTCTCACCACCCCTCCATGGCAGCTGGTGCATGGCTGAGGTAGTCCCTGAAAATCGGTGCTGGCAGGACGGTTACTGCAGAGAGAGAGAGAGAGAGAAGGGGGCACTCACCCTGAGGGGCCTATGGGCAGGAGCCAGCTGTGCACACACTCGGGCTCAGAGCCGCATGCCCGGCCCCCCAGGGGAACCCGGGCTGTGTCGCTTTGGGGTGTCCAGTGCCTCCATAGCACATGCTCCACCACAACCTCTTCTGTGCCAGAGGGAGCATGGCACCCCTAGGGTTCGGTGGGATAGGACTACAGCCCAGGAAGCCCCCCAGCAGCCCCACCCTCACCATTCGGCTGAGGTCTCCGGCGAATGTCACCCCTCTGCTCGGCCGCTGCTCCTGCGAGCCGGTACTGCTGCCACTCAGCGAGTTCCTGCGCATGATCCCTGCTGGGAGCCAGACGGGGTGAGGGGCCAGGGGGCCCTGAGCCTCCCCCCATGAAGCAGCCCCCCAGATGCCTGCTGCACAGCCTGGCATGGTGCCCAGCTGGCATGTGGGGACATCTCCCCCACCATGGAACACGCAGGTGAATGCCACCTTCCCCAGGGCAGAGACCTGAGGATCCTCCGTGCAGCCCAGGGTGTGGCCCCCAGAGAGCTCCCCACAGCACATGCCCCTGGGCACTAAAGCCACATGGGGGTCCCAGGCAGAGAGAGCAAGGACAGTGGGGGGCAGGGGGATCAAGTGCCAGCAGGGAGCAGCTAAGGATGGCAGGGATGGGGGGCAGGTGCGAGAGGACAGTGGGGAGGAGGCTGGGGGGTCAAGTGCCAGCAGGGAGCAGCTGAGGACAGCGGGGGGAGGAGTTCAGGTGCCAGCAGGGAGCAGTGGGACAGGTACTTCCAGGCTGCGAGAGGACAGTGTGGTGTGTGTGTGTGTCAGGTGCCAGCGGGGAGCTGCTGAGGACAACGGGAGCCTGGGGGGCAAATCAGGTGCCAGCGGGGAGCAGCGGGTCGGTACCTGTGGGCTGTGAGAGCTCCAGGCGCTGGAGGCTGTTGCGCCGGGACGGGTTGAAGCTGCCCTTGGAGAGGCGTCTCTGGCGGCTGGAGAGCATGGCGGCTGGGGAGACGATGCCCGGGGGGGCCTGCTTCCCCATCCGGAAGTACAGATCCTCAATCTCCCTCTTCTGCACAGCCTGCAGTGTCTGCACTTCAGAGAGGTGCCTGGGGACAGCAAGGCCATCAAGGCAGGACAGGGCAGGGGGTAGACGCCTGTTTCTAGCCCAGCTGCCCATAGGGAGGAGACTGGCAGGAAGCTGCCTTATCCCACCCCAGCCAGCAGCCCCCCTGAGAGCTCCCTGGAGCCAGAGGCTCTTGCACAAGGCCCAGCTTGCTTCCCTGCTGCCCCCCAGCAGTGCAGCACGTGGGAAAGGCCAAGTCGGGTACCCCACTCACTTCTGGCGCAGGCTCTGCAGCTCCTCCCAGATCTCCTCGTCCTCACTCTCCGTGTCGTCGCTGCTCAGGTAGGACGAGCTGCGTGCGTAGCTCATCCACACCTGGCTCACCATAGCCTGCTGAGGGCTCTCGGCACTGCCCTCCCCAGGCCTCTCCGGGTCGCTCTCCACCAGCGCCACCGGCGTCCCCTCCTCGGCCAGCAGCTCGTCGGGGTCCTGCACCGGGGTATCGGGGACAGAGTCCGAGTCGGGGCTTGTGCTGCCCTCCGTGGCGGAGGAGCTGGACACCGAGGGCTGAGAGGTGGCGCCAGCCACCCCCTCCCAGGGCTCCTGGACGCTCTGCTCACTGTCACTCTGGCTCTGCTGCCCCAGGGTGCTGTTGGCTGGGTCCTTGGATGTGGTCACCTGGAATCTACCCAGAATCTGGGGCTTGGCCTCTGGGAACAAACGGGGAAGGGCAGGTTAGCAGGAGCCGGCCCAGCGTGCGCCAGGGCAGGTCTGAGCACTGGGCATGGCTCCCCATGCATTGGGGGGAGAGCTGGCACCAGGCACTCTGCGATGCCAGCCATGTTCCCACCCCGGGCAGGCTGCACCACAGCTCAACCAGCACCTTTACCTTCGTTGATGGGGGACAGCCGGGCCTTGGCCAGGCCAGGGGCGGGCGACTCAGAGACGATCAAGTGGCTGCTGGGTTTCGGGGAGCAGGGCGATACCTAGGAGAGAAGCCAGTGAGCCAGGTCAGGGAGCACCGAGCCACTCCCTTGCAGGGTCCTGGCCCCCAGCAACATCCAGGGCCATCTAATCCCCAGCAGCAGATGGGCCGGGGATTGAGCTGCAGCTCCTTGGCTCAGGCCCAGGCCTCCGGATTAACAGGCTGCTCCAGGCCTCACTCTGAGCCAGCAGCACCGCCCCAGCCCAGGGGCAGCAGCTCGTCCCCCAAGTAACACCAGCCCCAGGGCTGATCTAACTGGTCCCAGCATCACCCACCCCCTGGGGTCATTCCGCCAGCTCCGGCATGGCCTGCAGCCGGCCCCTTCCCACCAGCCCTACGCCAAGAGCCAGGGTCTGGCGCCACTAGGGCATGTCCTGGCTGTGCCCCCACACTCCTGGGGCCTTCTGGCAGCTGTTTGACCCACCTCACGCTGCAGCACTCATGCCCCTTCTGGGGTTGCTTACCAAGCCGCTGTCCAGCGCCCCTGCAGCAGGAGCTCTCCCCGATGCCAGCGGACTCTCCCCGATGCTGCTTCTTCCCAGGCCCTGAGGGGGAAGAGCAGGGCCCCAGCCCCCTGCGACGCAGGTGCTGGTGGGCTCCTGGGTCCAACTGCAGTGTGGCACTGCCTCCACCTGGCCTGCAGGGCCAGGAGAGGTGAAGTGTGCCGGCCCCAGGTACAGCGACTGCGGGCGAGGTATCGGTGCAGGGGCATGGGGCCCTCCCGGCGGGGGGGCAGCCAAGGAGACGGACGGCAGCAGCGTCTGGGCCATGCTCATCATTGCCAGGGAGAACATCTCAGCCAGCGAGAACAAGGGGGAAGTGGCAGGAGACCAGGGGGGCGCAGTGGGTGCACTGCTGTTCATGGGTGGGCTCAGGGGGCCCACGCCTCCCCTGGATG
Organism: Chelonoidis abingdonii; assembly: GCF_003597395.2. Lineage (NCBI taxonomy): Eukaryota > Metazoa > Chordata > Testudines > Testudinidae > Chelonoidis > Chelonoidis abingdonii. The sequence continues at coordinate 952,122 of NC_133789.1, forward strand.
GTGTGGTGGACAGCAGGGAGTCCCCAGCCTGGGGCCCGGGTCCGGCAGTCTGTGGGAAAGACTGGGATGTTGGCAGCGGGTACGGGGCCAGGCCAGGCACCATCAAGGAGGAGGGCCTGCTCCACGCAGCTGCACTGGGGGAACCTGCAGAGGAGAAAGAGATGAGCATGGGAAGGGTTAACCATGTCCCCACTCCACGGCTGGATGCTCCCCCTCCCTCCCATCTAGGGTCCCCACATCCCTGCCCCCACACCCCCCTGCAGCTAGCTGCTCCCTTGGAGGGGCAGCAGCGTGGGTGCACCAGCTCGGCTGGGGGCCGTGGCCGGCCCTGGGGAAGGTGGGAAGGCCGGCGTCTGAGCTGGTACCTGGCGGTTCTGCTGGGAGCAGAGGCTGCAGCCCAACGGGCTGGGTCCCTGGCGGGGTGTCTGCGAGGCTGAAGAGGTCGTTTTCAGAGGGGGAGCCACTGAGCGAGGGCTGGACCGGAGCCAGCTCCGACTGGCCTGGGCTGCTGCAGCCCAGGTCTGGGAGAGAGACAGGGAGTCAGTCCTGGCACACCAAAGCAGCAGCCCTCCCCCCACTGGGGCCAACTTGTTCAGTTGCCGGGCAGGGGGTGGCGCAGGCCTCTTCCCGCATAGGCCAATGGCACCTCGCTACTGCTGCCCAGGCTGCAGGCACCCAGCCGGCTGCAGGAACCGCCGTTCACAGCAGACATGATTCCATCACAAGCCAGCGGACAGCACAGGACCACCGGCCCAGCCCCCCAGAGAAGGGATGTCACAGGCCCAGGGCTGGGGCAACCTATTGCAGGGGGGCAGGGGGTGGCAGGCACGTACCGCTGAGCAAGGACGAGGCCGAGATGGAGCGCGAGAGATCCTGCAGCTGCAGTTCCGCCTGCCAACGAGAGAGAGGGCCTGTGATGGGCCAGGGCTGCGGCAGGATCTGGCCCACACGCCCACCCACCCCCTCGCTGGGACCCCCCCGGCAGAGCCCGGGAAGCTGGAACATGCTCTCTGGAGCAATGCACAGACAAAGGGGCGGGGGGGCGCTCACCAGGAGGGCTGCTCACCGAGAGTGAGGAGGCCACTCACTGGGCAGCTGGAGGGTGAGGTGAGGTGCTCAACGGGGGTCTGGGGGGGCACTCACAGAGGAGTGGGGAGGCACTCACCTGGAGGGCTCTCACCAGGGGACCAGGGGGAGGGCGAGTTGCTCACCGGGGGATGAGGGGGGGGCTGCTTACTGGGGGCACTCACCGGAAGGCCGTTGCTGGTGGCAGAGGGCGACAGGCTCTCAGGCTGAGGGCTGCCAGCCGCCCTGGTGGCACCATGCCCGTCCTTGCGCAGCAAGGTCTCCACGCGCTGGATGATGTCCTGGATTCGACGGATGAAGCTGTCCTGCTCCGACTGGAGGATGAACTCGTTATTGACCTGTGGGGCCAGGCAAGTGCGTCAGTGCTGGGTGTGGGCCCCCCAAACCCTGCCGAGCCCAGCCAGGCCCTGCACTCACCATGACGGCCGCAATCTCCTCCGGGTTGTCCCCGTCCAGGTCGAACTTGAAGGTCACCATCTTGTTGTTGTAGGTCTGCAGCTGGCACTCCACCACCCGGTCGCTCTTGTCCGAGATCTGCAGGACAAGGGCAACTCATAGGCAGCTGCGGAGCCCCCCTTCACCCCCCGCTGGGAGCCAGGTGGCACACAGGGAGGGGCCAGCGGTTGCAGTACTAGGCCTGTGCCAGCCCCGCTTCTCAGCCTGTGCAGATGGGTGGCTTTGGGGGGACCTTTTGCCCCCTCAGTGGAAACATGAAGGCCTGATCAGCGCTTCCGTCCCCCACGTCGTTCCCTGTGAACTGCACGTCCACACACAGGCAGGAGAGCAGGACTCAGGGCGCTGGAGCAGCTGCCGTGATGCCCCCATGGGGCCAGAGCCAGCTAGGAACAAGGGAGATCGGCCCAGGAGCAGTTGCTCCCCAGGCACCCCCAATTCCCTGCCACCCTGACTTCCCCGCGACAGCTGCCGCCCCACACTCCCCATTCACAGTGAGCTTCTGCCCCCTAGGAGCCTGTGGACGAAGGCACTTACATTGGTGATGCGCAGCCTCGACCTGGCTCGGCGCCGCAGCAGCTTCCCCGAGGCCCGCTTGGCCGGCAGCTTGGCGTTCTGCTCACTGGCCGAGAGCCCTTCGCAGCCGTCGCTCAGGCCGGACGCCACGTCCGATGCGTAGCTGTGGGGAGGCCCCAGCACAGGGGCAAGAGTTAATAATGGCCAATCCCACCTGCCCCAGCCCAGTATCTTCTGTAACCCGCCCTGATTCCCATCTCAGTGACCAGTCCCAGCCCCTTCCAGCCACCACCTTCCGCGGGGGCAACAGCTGCTCCTCCCACCAAGGGGCTGGGGGCACGGTGCTGACGAAGCAGGGCCCAGACGTACCTGTCCACTGGGGAAGAGAACTCGCTGGCCGGGGCAGAGGGCAGATGCTCCATGGGCGAGCTCACTGCGATGCTCTGCAGGGGAGAAGCCAGTATGAGGGAGAATCGTGGCACCCCCAGCGGCCCCCCAAAGGGAAGCGACAGGTGCCCCTGTGGCAGTGTGAGGCCCCACTCACCACAGGGAAGCAGCTCTCTGACTGGGCAGCTGGTGGGCTGGAAGGGTCCCTGGTGGAGAAGGTGCCCGAGTGGCAGTGGGACAGGTCTGGCGAGTCCACAAACCCAGAGGAGCTCAGGTACCCATCTGTCTCGCAGTCAGCTGGGGAGCAGAGAGCAGGGTGAGTGGCCAGCCCAGGGGCCCATCCCACCAAATCCTGGCTCCCAGCTGCCCATGGGGGAGGGGCAGGGCAGGCTCCCCCCGCAGGAGCTACCGTTTCTCACCCCACTTCCCCAGGATAATGGGAGAGAAATAGGAGCAGCTGCCTCGAGCGATCACTGCCAGGGTGCCACGTTCCAGCCCCCAGTAATTCAGCCGCAGACACCAACGAGAGGCTGAGAGCCGCTCTCCCTGCACCCCAGGGAGACACAGGCCAATGCCAGCGACACCCCCCCCTCACCCCACGATGCCCGCGCACTGGCTACATACAGGCGGTGGAGGAGTAGCTGGTGTGCCGATACAGGAAGTGCTGGTGCTGATCTGCCTCGGGCTCCTCGGGCTCTGGGAGGAAGGTCCCCACAAAGACAGAGTCCCCGGAGCCAGGCGTGGCCGGTGAGGCCTGGGGGGTGGTAGGCACCGGGGGGCATTTCAGCTCCTCCAGCAGGGGCAGGATGCCCAGCTGCTTCTCCTGCTCCTGGTGCCGCAGCTCATCCTGCGCCCGCTTCAACTTCTCCCGCTTGCGCTTGATGGTGACCACACGATCCCGCACCGCCTTGGCCACCAGCTTGTAGTCCGCCTCACACACAAAGCCCAGGGTCACCTGCAGGAGGTGCGGGGGGCGTGTCAGGCCCTGCCCCGGCAAAGCCTGGCAGAGCGATCTGGGCACCCAGGGAAGCAGTGAGCCAGGCACAGACGAGGTCAGGGAGTGGGCTTGGTTGTGCTGGGGCAGCCCAGGCAGAGGGTAAGACAGTTGCTGCCCCAGAACAGACCCTGCCCCCTGCACAAGGCAGCAGCACAGATCCCAGCGGCGAGCGGCTCCCCTGCGCCAGAGCTGTTGGCAGCGTGGGTACATGGAGGGGACTGGGCTGGCCCAGACCATTGTCTCCCCATCCCAGGCAGGGGCAGGGCTGCTCCTCCTCCCCCCGCGGGCACCTACCATCTCCTGGGCCACCTCCTCAGCCACGTCCTTGTGCAGCTCGAAGAGGAACTCGAGGGCGTTGTTGTCCTTGTACTTGCCATGCAGTTTCTTAGTGTCGTCCATGCGCAGCCAGAGCTTGAGGCTGGACTTGACACCGTCGTCCTCCTCAGCCAGCTCCACATGCACCCCCGTGTCCTCCTGGAAGAAGGAGTGCTCCAGCAGGTCCTGGATGGTGTACCTGGCGGACAGGCCGGGGTCAGCACAGCCTGGGCACCCTGGGGGGGCTGCTGCCCAGCTGAGGAACCCAGCACGGCACAGGGACCCCACTCAGCACAACTGGCACCACGGGACAGAGCCCGGCACATGGACTGAGCCAGCACCAGGGCACCCTAGCTCATCTGGAACCCTGGCCGCCAGCCCAACCCAGCCAGCCCCCTCCACCCCAGAGGCCTGCAGCCCCCTATCCCTGCCCCACCGGCCCCACACTCCTGCCCTGCCACACCCACCTCTCAGCCTTGTTCATGCGGATGCAGCCCTCAATGATTTCCTTCAGCTCTGGCACCTTCACCTTGTAGAAGCTGTTGGGTTTCATGCCCTGCAGGGAGACATCCCGACAGTCAGGCAGGTCCCAGACCAGGCTGTGCCCGAGCAGCTGTGACACCCTCTGCAGCACTGCGAGCAGACGTCCCTGAACGTGCAGGGGGCCGGACTGAGGTGAGACTGACCCTGTGTCACGGAGTCTGGCCCTGCACCCCTCTTCCTGGGACCCACAGTGACTTTTCTCCAGCCAGTAAAACAGAAGGTTTATTGGACAACAGGAACACAGGTTACAGCAGAGCTTGCAGGCACAGTCAGGACCCCTCCACTGAGTCCTTCTGGGGGTT
>NC_133789.1:962545-1027993 GCF_003597395.2 Chelonoidis abingdonii
CCGGGTTCGGATTACACCCTGACTACCTGTCCGCCACCTACAGACATCCCCTGCTTTCCCGTTCCCCACACCGACAGTCCCTACTCCTTCCCGTTCCCCACACACACAGCCCCTACTCCATCACACCCTGCAAGCAAGTGACATCTGGGGCTGCCCTCTGGCTCCTGGGACCTGACTCCCAGTCCGCACAAGTTGAGTGTGGAAGGGACCCCACAGGGAGAGGCCGGGAGGATAGAGACCCCAATTCAGGCAGGCGAGAGCCAGTGGCTCAGAGTGAGCGGAACCACCCAGCACCAGTTCCTGACGGGCCAGGCAGAGCCCAGTGCAGACCAGCTTCCCTGGGCATGCCCCTCCCTGCCCTGAGCGAGGGGGCAGAGCAGTTCTGGGGGATGGGAGGTCATGGAGCAAACCAGCACCACACTGGATCTGGCTGGCTGGCTCTGGGCCGTTAAGGCTGCGGGCTGGCCCAGGGCAGTGGAGCAGACCAGGTTCACAAACTGCTTCCTGGTTCCGCTCCATTAATGCTGGAGGCTGCTGCTTCCAGGTCCCGGCACACCAGGGAGCAGCACGTGGACAGCCACACGGCCTCCGCCAGGCCGAAACCTGCTGCGGGGAGCAGAGCAGGGGGCAGCTGGGAGGCACAGCTATGGGGGAATGGGACCCGCCTGCAAGGGCATCCAGGGGAGCCCAGAGCGACTCCCCCTTCTGTCCGCAGCCAAGGGACCCAAGAGCTCAGAGTGGCTAGAGGCTGGCCTCGCATGGAGCTGCTCCCAGAGCAGCATCAGGAAGGAGGGAGTGTCTTAGTTAAGGACCAAGCTGGGGTTGAGCGGCTCCAGGGGGGAGGAAGGGGGAGAGAGGGGTCCTCGAGCCTCCAGAGTAGCTCTGCCAGGCGAGGGGTTTCTCTGGCAGAGCAGTGCCAGTGGGGGGGAAAGGGCGGTCCCCAGTCCCTCAGAGTGGCTTCCCTGGCAGAGGGGCAGGGGGAGAAGGGTCCCCAGGCTCCCAGAGTGGCTCAGGCAGGGGAGGGGTTTCCCTGGCAGAGCGACACCGGCAGGGGGGAAGTGAGGAGGGTCCCCAGGCCCAAAGAGTGGCTCCAGTGGGGGAGGGGTTTCCCTAGCAGGGCAGTACCAGCAGGGGGGAGGGGGGGTCCCCAGGCCCCCAGAGTGGCTCCAGCAGGGGAGCGGTTTCCCTGGCAGAGCAGTGCTGGCGGGGGAGTCCCTGCATCGAGGCGCAGACACAGCCACTCACCGAAGTGACCTTGCGGTAGATCTGGGCGGCGTTCTGGCACTCTGAGTAGGGGTACTCCGAGGTGGCCATCTCCAGCATGCACATGCCGAAGGCGTAGACATCCACCGCCTCGTCGTACTTCTCCTCATACATCTCAGGGGCCATGAACTCCGGGGTGCCTGGGGGCACAGGAGACACAACTCAGTGACAAGCTGCTCCTTGGGGCTGGCTAGCCACACCCTGCTGGCCTAGGGTGGGGGGCTGGCTGCAGGGGAGGCTGCAGTCCCCGACTCATCTCAGCAGAGCCAGGCTGGCGTTGGCCACCCCAGGGGTCCCATGGCGAAGGGCACCCCCCAGACGGCGAGTGGCCCCTCAGCCAGGCCATCCCGGGGAACCCACCCGCTCACACACCCAGCCCCCCGGTACCTATGACGCTCTTGGCGAAGGAGGCCCGCTTGAGCGTGGCCAGGCCCAGATCCCCGATCTTGACGGAGCCGGTGGGGCCCGTGATGAAGATGTTGTCGCACTTGAGGTCGCGATGGATGATGGGGGGCGACCGCGTGTGCAGGAAGTGCAGCCCCTTGAGGATCTGCCGGCTCCAGCGCTGCAGGACCTTCAGCTTCATCTTCTTGAAGCGCTTCAGGTAGCTGCGAGGGCGACACGGGCGACATGAGGGGGCGACTCCAGCTGCTTTCCCCGGCCAGGTGCCACCCAAGTTGCACAGAGCTGGGCAGCAGGGTCCCAGCGCAGGCTGTGTGGAGACTCTTCTCACCCAGGCAGCACCCACAGCGGGCTCCACAGGAATGCGCGGCTCTGTAGTGCCAAGGGCCAAGCACAGGCCTAAGAACAGCGAGCTGCCTGGTACAGCGCAGCACAGCGAGGTAAGGGCGCCTGGGATGCACTGACAGCTGCTTCCTGAGCCGGCGGGCAACATGCTGTGCAGTGGTGGCTCACAGAGTGCCTGGCAGGCCCTGGGCTTTGCCCCAGCACCCACCAGTTCTCAGACCCACCCCAGTATACGACGGCAGCCCAGCTTGGCCGAGAGGAGCTGCGAGCTCTGCCCGAATCCTGCCCAGGCCCCTTCACGCCAGGCAGGGGAAGCTTGGAATGCACCTGGCCCACTTCCTGGCCAAGCTCACTGTGCCAGCAACCACAGCGGTCACACACAGGCCAGACAGGCTCCCCCACAACCCGCTAGGACCCTTGCCTCCTCTCCGCCTGCCACACAACCCCCGCCCACTAGAACCTGGAGCCCACCCCCCCGCAAGCCCAGCCCAGCCCCGCTCACGTTTTCAGGGTCCCCGAGGTCATGAGCTCAGTGACCAACACAATGCAGATCTGGCCCTTAATGGCTGACTTCCAGGAGTCGTAGAAGCGGACAATATTGGGATGCTGCAGGCCCTTCAGCATCTCCACCTCCTCGCTGAAGCGCTGCCGTTCAGCCTTCGACAGCTTCCGGGTCTGCAAGGAACCCACAGGAGAGGCATGAGTGGACACTGGGGGGGCGCCTTCTGGCACCAGGGCTGGTGGCACAATGGACCCATCCTGGCCTGAGCAAGCCCCACAGCCCTGCCACGGAGCCTCCCCCTCACTCCCCCATCACCCTGCCACAGAGCCCCTCAAAACAACACAACCACTGAGAGCCCCCATGCTCCCACCCAGAGATGGAGCCCCTATCCATCCTCATGGCTCCCTTTGCTAGCCACATACACGGCAGCAAGGCCATGCCAAGCTCCTAGTACAGAGCCCAGACTGGCTGGTGGGCACTGGTGCCACGCACAGACAGCAGCCCCATGAACGCTGCTGGTGCTGCCCAGGGCAGCAGGATTACTCATGTAGGAGAGACGACCGGAGCCAGGCACCACAGCACCAGCAAGGCCATGCAGAGCGTCCCCCCCACGCCCTGGAGCCAGCGCAGGGCTGGGGAGCTGGCAGCTGCTAATCGTGCCGGCTGGACGCGCTGTGCAGCCCAGCTGCCAGACTCCCCCAGAATGCCCTGGCCCGGCTTATCAGCACCAGAGACAGCCTGTATCTGGGTCAGGATGGACATGGAGTGTCGGGGGAGGGCAGAGCAGCCCTGGCAGCGCCCAGGGCTGCGGGCACAAGAGCAGAAATTCACTCACCTCCCAGCCCCCAAGAGCAAGCAGGGACAGCAGGACCCTTTGCCAGCAAACAGCCGGGGGCTCTGCACAGAGAGAGTTGGGGGCAAACCAAACGCCCCACGTGCCAGCCCCCAGAAGGGAAGGACGTGTCTCCCCTGCCCCTTCCAGGGAGCAGAAGGGCCCGGCAGGGACAGGGCAGGGGTGAGACTTTTTGGCTTACTAGGGATTTACTGCTCCCTCATTAAGCCACTTGCTGGATACAGGGAGGGGGCTGAGCCAGCATTTCAGCAGCTGGCCTGGCGGGGGCACGGTGCCCATGCGGCATGCTGGGGTGTTAGTGAGACACAAGCCACCCCCAGCACCCAGATTCTCCAGTGAGGACACAGATCACTGGCTGATGAGACAACGTGGGACCCCTCTCCCTCCTGCGCCCAGTGGGCCCACCCAGAGGAAGCTGCCTGCTAGCACGGTGCTGGGCAGACCCCCACATGGACTTGGAGTGACACAGACAAAGCCACCGGTGTCTGCACCTCCTGCTGCAGCTATGGGCCATGCAGGGCCGGAGATCAGCACCACCTTTTGATTAAAACCTTTATCCAAGGGGGGTGGCAGACCCAACTCCTCCCCGGCAGCCCACCCAGCCTGCCTTTGTGCCCCCAGCTCAGGGCACACGCCTCGTTCGCGTGGGGGCTCGTTTCCGCTGGGGATTCCACGCCAGCATAGCACTTCTGGGGCCAGCCCCTGCACAAGGGGGGGCCCAAGGCCTGGTGACCTCCAGGTGCTAACCACCCCCACACCCCGCGGCTCAGCTGGGCCCCGGTAGTTGGGTCTCAATTCACGGCCCAGGGAACTTGTGACAAGAGACAGGAGGGAGTGCTCAGCGCCCCAGCACAGCTCCTGCCAGCCAATGCCCTGGCCAAGAGAGAACTTGTGTGCCACAGGGCATAGCCCCCCCATCCAACACAGCCCCTCTGGCCAGCCTTGCACCCGTACACAAGGAATAACAATTCCTGCTGCCTCGCTCTGCTGCTTCCTAAGAGATCAGGCGGGTGGGTGGCAAGTGCAGACACAGGGCACCTTTATGGCAGGGGGCCACGCAAGCATCAATGCCGCCTTTGTTGGCAGCACAGGCGCGCCAGGCTCTGGACCTGGTTTTTCCATGTTCCTCCTGCTCAAGTTAATTAAAGTGGAAACAGAAGTTGAGCTTTGACAGAAGCTTAAAGCACCGTGACTAGGAGCCCAGTCCCAAGGTCAGCAGGGAGGGCACAGGCACCTGCCCTCTGGATCTCAGCCCGGCAGCTCCATCCCCTCACCAGGTCTGCTGACGACAGCCAGGACAGCTTCCCTTCTGCCCACAGGCTCTGCTGGGACAGTACAGGCCAGGCAAACTCCTTGGGGGCTGCCCCCCATGACTCCTGCTCAGCACACATAGGGGACTGGGGACTCTCCCAGGAGCAGTGGGACACAGATGCCCTGGCTCCTGCTAGCTGCCTTGAGGGGCCAGGGGACTCAGGGCACGGAAGGAGCCACCCCCTTTGACATCTGTCCAAAGGAAACTGATCCGCTGTAGCCCGGGACTTCCAAAACATGATGCAATGTAAAAACGGCCACCTGAATCTGGGGCCGCCCCCTTCCACCACCCCCTCTCTCACTGCCTCCCCCTGCTCCAACCCCCCGCCCCACAGCTCTCCCTGAGTGTCGTCCAGGCTTTGGAGTCCCCATGCATTCCTATCATGTGCTCCACAAACCAAACCCTCCCCAGGACCCGTGCCTGGCCACTGGCATGCTGGTAACTGTGCCCAAGGCCCTGGAGTCACTGCCCTGCTCCCACCTTCGCAGAATCCAGCAATGTCTGGAGAAACTGGGAAACTGGCACAAGTAGAAGTCTGTGGAGGGCTGATCCCCCTGCCCAAGCACCAGACACTGCCCAGCCTGTGGCACCCTCTCCCTAGACAGGGGCCAGAGCTCCTGTTCCCCCACCTGCAGGGCGCTACGGGGCCACTGCTCTCTCCTTGCCAGGCAAACTGGGGCCTGGCCAGTGATAATACTGGGGAGCTGGGCCTGGCATGGAGGCGAGATACGCCAGCAGCTGCTGCAAGACCTGTTTGCCTTGGTGTATGTTTAAGACAGGCACATGAAATGACATGAGCCTGGAGCAGCAAGACTGACTCCACCCATGGCCCCCGATCGATTCCTGGCCTGCACTCGAAATGCCGAATGTGCTGCACAGGTGGCATTTCCTGGCAGGGCCCTGCCTGCTGGGAGTGAGAAGGGCAGGGCCAGGTGAGCAGGAACACTACATCCTACACCAAACACCCCCCTCTGCCCCTCTCTAATGAGAGCAGGGCCCATGGGAAACTGACACAAGTAGGAGCCTGTGTAGGGCTGACCCCACCCCCCCGCCCCAGTGCCAGGCAGAGCGCAGGGAGGATCCGGCTGAGACAGGCTCTCCACATCCCTCCACTGACAGCCAAAGAAACCAACGGCTCGCGGCTGCTGCGTTCCTAAACACTGGAAGCTGCTGGCTCCAGGGATCTGTGTGCTCAGCCCCTTGGCTCGCAGGAGCCATAAATCAGCCCAGGGATCTTTCGTAATGTTTTTGTTGCATCATAACTGGCCCCGTGGCTGGGTTGCAGCTGCCCAGCACCCCACATGGGGCCGTGCACAATCCTCTCCTTTCAAACCCACATTCGGGGCCCTGGCCCAGCCCAGAGCAGGGAACCTGCTGAGACCAATGAATGGCACCTTTTAGATCCAGGGCAAGCGAACTGATCTCCAAGCCCCCACCTCTGCTCCTCTGCCAGTCCTGACCCATAGCAGCCCTTGCTAGTACAGCCGAGGCCAGGAGGACCACCAGCTCCGCTGATGACCCCCAGTACTGACCTGCAGCCACCCTCCAATCCAGCCTTGGCTTCTCTCAAACAAGTGCTCCCAAACTGAAACAGCAAAAAATACATCCAGTGGCACCAACCTGAGACCCAGCAAACCTGTCAGGGACCAGCTGAGCCTCAGTTAATTACAAACAGCAGCTGGAAGCATTGGTCCTTCAGCACTTGGGGAGTTGCCTGAAAGCATCCCAGCCCCAGACGGTCCCCAGGCAGTTCCCCACCGCCAGTTTCCAGACCCAGAGGCGGGAGGGGAGGGGTCTTCTGAGGAAAGGTGGCTGGCCTGGGCTTCTGGAAGCCACATGTCTCCCAAGGTGCTCACGAGTAACCAGATTCAGGAACTCTGGAATCTGTTCCCCAAGCCTGCGAGCTGCTGCTGAGAAAACAGGGAAGCGCCCAAGGCTGCCCCTCACCCCCAGGGGCTCCCCATGCCTGGACAGGGCATACAGACTCCCCTAAATGGAGTGCTAGAATGCAAGGGGGGATCGCGCCACCCCCCACAGCCTGACCTCCAGTCCTGTGCTCCCCATGCCAGAAGGGCAATAACGAGGCAGGCACATGCTGCTTACCGTTCTTGATACATTACCATTGAGATATGGGGGCTACGACTGGGCGAGAGGGGCTAGGAGCCAGGATGCCGGGGTTCTGTCCTGGCACCCTTTCAGCAGCACTATGTTTGGTGAAAGTTCACCTTGTGGGCCAGGTGCCCCAGCAGCTCCACAAAGGCCAAGATGGCCTGTGCCCAACAAGCAAGGCCAGGAGGGCGCTGCCATGCCAGCAGCAACCCCTGCCCATGCCCTGGCTCCACCCACCAAGAAGGGCTACTAAGGCATCCGCTCAGCATACGTAGGGGTGGGCAGTGCCCCCCCCAGCTCCAGCAGCCTTGCTCAGCCCGGAGGGCAGGGACACAATGTACCTCGCTAATAGCCACCTCGTGCACAGCAGTACAATGCTCTGGGTCACAGATGCCAGAGTCGCCTACCAAGCTGGGATGGAAGTCCCCCCCCACCCGCTTGCCAAGGCAGGGCTGGCCTCCTCTGGGTGAGGCAGAACCAGCAATTCAGCAACCCAGAGCCACCAAGTCCAAGTGCCAGAGCCAGCCGGGCTCTCACTGCTAGGTTCCGCTGTCAGCCCGGGCGCACTGCTGCTCTCATTGGCCCCTGCCGAGGCGGAGCTGGGGGAGGCCGTGTGGTATTTTTACATGTTTCTTCCTCTCTGAAGGTGTTTATGAGGCTCTGGCTACAGACCCAGCTCTGTGATGCCCCGGGCAGCAGAGCTGAGCAGCAGCCTCTGAAAGCCCCATTGTGCAGGGCCCGGCATCCTGGAGAGGGGACCAATTTACATAATTATGGTGCATTTATAGCTAAAAGCCTCTGCAGGCCACCATAGCGAGTGCAGCCTGGCCCTGAAATAGCACCCAGCCATAAATCCCAGCCTGGGACAGCCCCACAGACCTCTCCAGCTGGAGACAGCTTGCTGCTGCCCCAGAGAAACAGCAACCCTGTAAAGAGCATGGCTGGCACAGATCTGCCGCCTGGAGAAGAGATCAGCACCAGCCTGTACGGAGCCTCCCTGTTTGCTGTCGCCTCCTCCCAGGCTGGGAGCAGAGGCCCAGCCTCCACGTGTACCGCGATTCTGTGTACCTACAGCATGCCCCTCACATCCCACAGGAGCCTGAAAACAACTCAGCTCTTCCATTCACTTCCTGACTGGCGCCCACGGTCAGAGCACCCCTGGGCGCAAGGAGCCAAACCCTCCCACAGCAGCTCAGCTAGTGGGGTTCAGGGGCAGATCATTTTCCTAGGTCCCATGAAGCTCAACAGCCCCCCAGAAACCAGCCCCAACATGTACCAGGAACCACCAGACGTGGAACAAGCGGCTTCCAGATCAGTCTATTGGGGGCAGAAACCCACCAACCCAACCACAGCCAGAAGGAAAGGGGCCCCCAGCGCAGCACCACGGCCGCTCCATCAGCAGGCAGCCAAGGAGCAGCACCTGGCATCTCCTTACACACCCAGCCCTGCCCTGAGGGTCAGGCAAGCCTGCACTGACAGCCCTGCTAGCGCCAAGATGTCAGGGGAGGTCTGTCCCCCAGGAGAGGGAATGCTACTCTCTGGACTGGGGGCGTTCCCACGGATCAACAGGTGTGAGAAACTGCAAGGGCCCCCAGCGTTGCCCACATCACGCCACATAACCGGGGAGTACAGGATCTCTCGTGCCAGCGGTGACCAGAGCTCACCTCGTCCCACAGCACCTGGGCAGCACTGTCCCAGCATGCGCCAATCTAAGGCACAAAACAGAAGCCCTGCCTGGGCAGCCAGCACACAGCTTGGAGCCAGAGGGGTCTCCCCCACTGCATTGCTACCTATGGGGAGGCTGGCTCAGGGCTCTGTCACCCACAAGCGACACAGACTTACACCCAGAATGGCCGGGGAGGGAGGAGAGTGGGAGCAGGCAGGCACTCCCCTGGGGCCAGTGGAGCAGTAGCCAGAGGAGATGTTACCCACCTGCCCTGAACCTAAGGGCCACTAGGACAGCCTGGAGCAGCATTCCCAGCGGGGCATGTGGGCGCAGAGCCCCTGCCCCCCCTCCCTGGGGTTTAACGCGACCCCCAGCAGTACAGGGCCAGTACAGAGAGGCCTGTAAGCACAAGACACTCTCCCTGCCAGCCCAGGCCAGGCCCCCCCGGTCTCTGACCACAAGCCCCAGGAGCAAGGGCTGTCCTGCCAGTGTCTGGGATGTGCCCAGCACACAGGGGCACTACCACAGACGCTGTAGAACAGCAACCTAAGATGCCCCTGCCCCCTTGAGGGTCTCACGTCCACCTGGGGGGGCCCAGTTTGGGTTCACCAGCCCCACTTCCTCAGTTCTGCTCCGCCCACAGCAGCGTGGGCTCTGGGGAAGGGACAAGCACTCGGTGCATAAGGAGAGAGTGTGCAGACACACCCTGGCCAGTTCAGGCAACTCCAGCTCTTGGCTCCGTGCCACTGTCCACGGCAGGGGGGGAGAGTCGAGTCCTGCAGGAAACTGCTCATGATAAACAAATATTTACCAGTTGGGCCCACTTTGGGCCTCTGGTTTCCCCAGCCCCTCCCAGCATCCCCCAGGCACCTGTCAGTAAAAACACTGCTTTAAACCTAACTTCAGAAACCAGAAATGCGTCAGGCCAAGACTATTATATGTGGGGAGCCCAGGGCTGGGGTAGCAGGGGACTCTGGGCCAGGACTGAGGGGCACCGGCAGAGCTGGGGGAAGGGGGGAACAGGGGCTGGGGGAGCAGAGGGCTCTGGGCCAGGACTGAGGGGCACTGGTAGAGCTGGAGGGGCGGGGAATCCAAGGCTGGGGTAGCAGGGTGCTCTGGGCCAGGACTGAGGGGCACCGGCAGAGCTGGGGGAACAGGGGGCTCTGGGCCAGGACTGAGGAGCACCGGCAGAGCTGGGGGAAGGGGGGGAGCCGGGGCTGGGGGAGCAGGGGGGTCCGAGCCAGGACTGAGGGGCACTGGTAGAGCTGGAGGGGCGGGGAATCCAGGGCTGGGGTAGCAGGGGGCTCTGGGCCAGGACTGAGGGGCACCGGCAGAGCTGGGGGAACAGGGGGCTCTGGGCCAGGACTGAGGGGCACCGGCAGAGCTGGAGGGGTGGGGAATTCAAGGCTGGGGTAGCAGGGGGTTCTGGGCCAGGACTGAGGGGCACCGGCAGAGCTGGGGGAAGGGGGGCCCAGAGATGGAATAGCATTGTGGGTAGGGGCTGTGGGTCCGGACTGAGGGGCACTGGTAGAGCTGGAGGGGCGGGGAATCCAGGGCTGGGGGAGCAGGGGGCTCTGGGCCAGGACTGAGGGGCACCGGCAGAGCTGCTGTGTGAGAAGCTAAGGACTGGAATAGCGGGTCAGGGCTGAGGTCAAGTGACCATTTATATTTTAAAGGCAATAAATGACAACTGTGTGACAAATGCAGGACAAAGCTATTTCTGAAAGGGCACAACCACAACCACTTTTATTTGTGGTACGAATTCCTATATTTGTACCATAGCGGCTGATTCTCTGCAGGATTAGTGCTCAAAAACAGGCTTGTTAAATCTGCTCACATGCTCCTTGGCTCCGCATGGCACAGGGGGCTTGGGACAAGAGATGCTGAATGAGGAAATCCTAACCGAGGGGCACTGGTAGAGCTCTCTGGCGCTGGGGGTGGGGGTTTGAGGTAGCAGGGTGGCCGTGGGTTGGGGCTGAGGGGCACTGGTAGGACTCTCAGGAGGGGTAACGGGGGGGTTGTGGGTCGGGGCTGAAGGGCACTGGTACAACTCTCGGGGACGGGGAAGGTAGCAGGGGGCCATGAGTCAGGGCTGAGGGGCACTGGTAGGACTCTTGGGGGGGTGGGAGCAGGAAGGCCGTGGGTTGGGGCTGAACGGCACTGGTAGGACTCTCGGGGGGGTGGTAGCATGGGGGCCGTGGGTTGGGGCTGAGGGGCACTGGTAGGACTCTCAGGGGGGGTGGTAGCAGGGAGGCCGTGGGTTGGGGCTGAGGGGCACTGGTAGGACTCTTGGGGCGGTAGCAGGGGGGCTGTGGGTTGGGGCTGAGGGGCACTGGTAGGACTCTTGGGGGGGGTGGTAGCAGGGAGGCCCTGGGTTGGTGCTGAGGGGCACTGGTAGGACTCTCGGGGGGGTAGCAGGGGGGCCATGGGTTGAGGCTGAGGGGCACTGGTAGGACTCTCGGGGGAGGGGTAGCAGGGGGGCCGTGGGTCAGGGCTGAGGGGCTCTAGCAGAGCTCTCGGGGGAGCAGATCAGGATCGAGGGGCATCGGCAGAGCTGGAAGAGGCAGTCGAGCGAGGGCTGGCACAGAAACTCGGACCAGGCGACAGGGGACGGATTGCTCGGTGACCACCTGTTCTGGTCATTCCCTCTGCAGCACCTGGCCCTGCCGGCAGAGAGGACACTGGGCTAGACGGACCCTTGATCTGACCCAGCCTGGCTGTTCTTGGGCTATCCTGGGACTCAAGGGACAGCAGAACTTTGTATCCAATGGTCCCTGCCTCCTCCCGGAAAGGTGCAGCCTGCTGGTCCGCCAGAGCCCACACAGAGCCACTGGGACTGCTCAGCACTGATGCCTGCAGACAGGCCCCCCAAAACACCAATCAGCATCACTTTATAAGCACACCAGAAAGCTGTCTGGCACCATCCCCACGACAGCTGGCCTGGCCATGCCAAACACTGCCAGACACAAACAGCCCCCTCCCCCCACCCCACCAGGGCTGCAGGACGTCTACTGGGTACCTCAGATCCAGCCTCGCAAATGGCACGTGCTCTCAGCCTGACGGACGCCCTCTGATGTGGCCTGTGGAGAGAGACTGGGATCTGCCTGGCAACTCAGTCTGGAGCAGCAACCCTAGGGCAGGGTTGAGAACCAACCTGAGGCTAAGAAAGGTGGCCAGACACCCCACAGGCTGCGCTAGCTGCGAGTGGGCCAGGGACGCACATGCCTGGCACGGCCCAAATACAGGATACAGCACATGACAAACCCACAGAGGCACCCAAATATTACACACACAGGAAAAGCCAGGCACTGTGGGGCTGACCACAGATAGCATGATTGTGACCTCAATGCCTGACCCCAGGAAGAGTCACCACTAATACCAAGAGGCATCTGATTTGTGTGCGAGGTGAGAAGCTTTGGGAGAAAACTCTGGGACACAGAGCAAAGCTCCAGTGGGCAGACACGAAGGGCCAGCCTGCTGCTCAGGGCACAATGCCCCTTCTTCATAGAACCACCCGCTGCCATGCAGGAGTCCCTCCGCCCACCCGGAGATGCAGCCATCAGACACACACAGCGACGCCCCATGCTGCTTTTAGGGGCAGGAGACAAACTCGCAAGACACATTTTTCTGTGTAAACAAGGACTTGGAACTCACTGCTGCACTAGCCGGCCCAAGGACAAGGGTGATCAGAGATTTTGGACTGCAGCTGAAGCCCATCCCAAGGGGTTGTATGGAGAGGTGGGGTCCTCCGGAAGGGATAGTCCCCATACAGCCCTGCTACTGGTTGCAGCAGGAAGGAGGATGGGGGCTAAAGAAACCAGCCCGCTCTCAGCAGAGGGAGGCTGGGGTTGGAGGAGGAAGGGATGGGACAGCTGGCAGGAGACCAGAAAGCGCCAGGTCCAGGTGTGTTAAAGCAGCTCCTGCATCCAGCCCATAAGGGCACCACCAAGTGATGAGAATGAGCCATGCAGGAAGCTGCAACTGATGCAGAACTGAGCTGTGAGGAGCCCAGAGCAGCTGGGCAGCAAGATGCTGGGAGCATTTCACACCAGGGCCCAACATGCCAGAAGCTGGGAACGGGCGACAGGGGATGGATCATTTGATGATTCTCTGTTCTGCTCACTCCCTCTGGGGCACCTGGCATTGGCCGTTGCCAGAAGACAGGACACTGGGCTAGATGGACCTTTGGTCTGACCCAGTCTGGCCATTCTTATGGCAGATCTAGCACAGCACCAAGATGCCAGCACATGGGCACTACGGATCTGAGCCATGCTTGGGGGTGGGCAAGGGCATGCATTGCTTCGTTGCTGCAGTCCAGCTGCAGAAATGGCACTAATGGGAATAGCCATGAATTACGGTAATTCAGTATCTGTGGCTGCTGCTGCCAGCTCTCCTACGTAAGAGAAATTACAGGTCCAGCGTGCCAGCCACAGGAGGCCACTACTAATAGAAAGGAGAAACCTGGGGCTGCAGGAGCTAGAGACAATGGAGAAATGAACAGATGTGGCCCCAATCCCCCCACACCTTCTGGGAGCTCCTTCTTCCTCAGTCTGCTGCAGTAACACAAGTATGTCTGGGGAGTGGGAGGCCCAAGGAATAGGAAAGAGGCTGAAGCTAAAGCCAAATGAGGGGACAGGGACCTGGGGGAAGCATCCCGCACATGCCCCCACTTGAAGTCTGAGATGTGTCTCGAACTCAGTTTTGGGGGTCCAGGAGAGCCCAATCCGACCCATGGCTCAGTCCCAGGACCGTCAAAGGGACACTTGGGTCAGGACCAAGTGCTGGCCAGTCACAAACCCCCGATTTTCTTAAATCCCTCTGGTGAAAGGAGCCACTGACCTGGCACCTGCAGAAAAGCTGGCCCAGCTGAGCAGCCTGTCCCATCCCTGCCAACACCACAGGCAGAGCCAAAGCACTGAGCCAGGGCCCAGGCCCATCCTGCTGGTCAAGCTCAGGAGACCTCAGTCCCTCCTCATTCCAACCTGCCTAGCTCAGCAATCCAAGGCCAGGGGCTGGGGAAACCCACTCCCTGGGGCCTGAATGCCAACGGGCAGCATCTGATTAACCTGAAGTAGAGCCCCACTGATCTGGGAATCTTGGGGGAGCAGGGGGCAGCCCGAGAGAGGGGCAGCCAAGCAGGGGTTTGGTATGCTGGGTCCTTAACAGGGCCCGACGGACTGAGATGCCCCAGGCCTGCAGTCACTGTGACTCTGTGCTGGGGAGCTGCTCCACTAGCCCCTGGAGCATAGGGGAAGGATCCTGAACAGATGGCCCAAGTTTGTCAGACATCAGGGTCCAACCAGCTGATAGCAAGGCAGCTCCTCGCTCTCAGGCACCCTGGCTCCTGACCCTGCAGAACATTACAGGGCCCAGCCAAGACCTCCCCCTCCAAGGAACTGCGCCTTGCCCAACCAGCCACCTCCGGGAGCCACGAACCCCAGTCCAAGCCAAGTGCCGACCCCACTAACAACTCAGGAGGCCCCATTCTCCCCCACAGGCAAGTGCTGTAGGGCAGCCAGGTGCCAAGGGACTAGGGGCTCCCGGCTTTGCAGCACCCCACAGGCTGTGCAGCAAAGAGAGCCCTCTGGAGAGCAGCGGGCCCCGGGACCCACCTGAGGGCGTAGGCGCTGGAACTGGGGGTGCTGTCCATCATGTCCAGGGTTTACAGCCTGGTTCAGCGGCTCTCCGCTCCCCCACGCCCCTGCCTGAGGGCGCCTGGCCCGGAGAACCCCCCGCCCGCGTTGAGGGCTCCTGGCCCGGGGCCCGCACCCACCTGCAGCTCGCACCAGGCCACCTCCACGGTGGTCTCGGTGTCCAGCCCTTTGTACACTGTTTTGAAGGAGCCGCGGCCGATCTCGATGTCGAACTTGAGGAACCGGCCGTCCGGGGAGGTGGCCACGGCGCGGGTCTCGACCTCCTCGTTCTCCTCTTGCGCCCGGCGGCTCTCGTCCGGGGGGGCGCCGCGCGGGGAGACCCGGCCGGGGGGCGGCGGCGAGGACGTCTCAGACACACCCTGGCCAGTTCAGGCAACTCCAGCTCTTGGCTCCGTGCCACTGTCCACGGCAGGGGGGGAGAGTCGAGTCCTGCAGGAAACTGC
This sequence comes from Chelonoidis abingdonii, assembly GCF_003597395.2. Lineage (NCBI taxonomy): Eukaryota > Metazoa > Chordata > Testudines > Testudinidae > Chelonoidis > Chelonoidis abingdonii. The sequence continues at coordinate 977,095 of NC_133789.1, forward strand.
TCATGATAAACAAATATTTACCAGTTGGGCCCACTTTGGGCCTCTGGTTTCCCCAGCCCCTCCCAGCATCCCCCAGGCACCTGTCAGTAAAAACACTGCTGCCCGGCCGGGGTCCCCGGCCTCCAGGGCGATGCGCAGCGGACAGGCTCACTCGGTCTGGGAACATGCTCCGGCGCGGGGGGCCCGGCACGTGGGCCTCAGGCATGGGGAGCGGGGGGGTCCGCGCCGGGGCCAGGCGGGCTCCCCACTTCGCACTTGAGGCGCCGCAGCCACTGAGCCCGGACTGGGAGCCGCTGTGCGTGCCGCCCTTCGCAGCCAAGAGCGAGCTCCGGCCCGCCTGGCGCCTCCCCCTCCCGCCGCACCGCTCGGCCACGGCCCGCACGCCCGCCCCGCGCCCCAGGAGCGGTTGAGCAGTCCCGAGCCAGCCCGGACTGGGGGCAAGGCCCGCCCAGGGCTCCACGCTCACCCCCCAGCTCTGCTCCCGCCCATCAGGAGGATGCAGGTGTTGGTGAAGCTGGGACAGTTCAGAGCCTCCCCCCACCCCGTCCGTAGGGGCAGCTCCGGGAGCAACCCTACAATAACAAGCACAGGAGGAGCCTAGCCAGCCAGCCTGACCTGTGCGCCCACTCCAGTGCTCACATCCACCCCCTTAGCCTGCTGTTCCAGGTCACGCGATGGGTGCTGCCTCTGCATGGCCTCAGCTGCCCCTTGTCCCCGGCCTTCTGTCCAGACCCGCACGGGGGCAGGGCCTGCCTTTGTTCTTTGTACAGCCCCTAGCACAGGAGGGCCTTGGTCCCAAGAGGGCTCTGGGGGCACTGCTCTGACAGAAGGAAAGCTCCAAATATTGGGATGGCAAAGCCCAAAGAGATGGATCCTCCTCACAGAAAGACTGACACTGGGATGGGAGAACTTGGGCACAAAGATCTCTCAGGTCACTGTGGCTAACGAGCCCTGTGGGCCAGCTGCCTTCTGCCCCCAGCTAAAGGACAGATCCACATCACAGGATGACGTCAGACCAGGGCGCACAACTAATGACTAAGGCCTTCCCTCTCAGCGTTGATGTCTGGGAGAAGCAGGAGACTGACCTAGAGTGGGGAGTCCAGGGCGGTGCGTTGAGGCTCATTCCATTCTTGACTCTGCCACTGACTTTTGGCAAATCACTGCTTCTCTGGGCCTCAGTTTCCCTGTCTGTCCCATGGGGGTGATGTTGCTGACCTCCTTCGTAAAGTGTTTTGAGATCTGTGGATGACAAGTGCTGTTATTCTCGTAGATGGCGCACTGGTCTGTCCTGCTATGGCATGAGTTCCTTCCTGTATGCAGCACAGAGCCATTTGCTATAGAGGGGTCCTGCCTCTGCTGTCTATTCTGCAGCGCACTTGGGGAGGGTGTTCCTGCTGGAGACTCTTGATCCACAAACCCAGACACCCCCACGCCCCCTAAAATGCTGATGCTGCAGGGAAACAGGAGAATTAACCTGTGTGAGTCCCCACTGGTCACGTCTTCCTCACTTAGCTGCACCTTATTGCGCTGAGGCTGTAACTCTCCAGTGCTCAGTAGGGGAGTAGGGAGAGCCAGCCATGCACTATCACAGTGCAGTGATCAGAACCGGGGCCGAATTTAGGTGCAGGCAACCACATGGGGTGCTGGGCTTGGGGTGTGCCTGGCTCGGGGGGCTGTTTTTGTTGTTAGTGACAAAAGGGAAAATAGAACGTTTGAAGTAAAATGTTCCAGGTATTCCATCTGTGGATTCATTTTTCACTAACCTCCTAGAATGTTCTGGACTTTTGTAGAATCTTGTGGAACCTTCCAAACTTTCTGAGAACTACATTTTCCTCGAACCTCTGAGAACGTTGTCAGCCCGGCCCTCGCGGGTATTTAAGGGGCGTGGCATCGCCAGTCAGTCAGTGAGATACAAGAATGAAGTGAAAGCCCAGCTGCGATATTGTGAACCTTGCTTTATTTTGCAACTGTGAAAGTGTATTTGTTTTAAGACTTGAAGAGTACAAGTAGCGCCTAATAAAGGACATATTTCACGAGACACCAGAAATACCTATCGAAACCTTATCTATGCAGCAATATAAAATAAATTGTTACTTCTTTTGCCATGCTTAACATGTACTGTTTGATGACTTTCTAAAACTGCAGAACATGGACTTTTGCTCTCCCTGATACTGTCTGTTTCCCCTGTAGGAAATAAAAGATGCCCCAGAAGAAGCTTTCAGGAGCTCAGTATAGGAAGTGAAAAGCACAATTGCAATCTAGTTTGCAGCAAGGGGCAAATCTGACGGAAAAATATGTGAAACAGAACAGCACAGACAGGGCTTTAGGCAGTAGCAATTCTCCCAATGCAGAAGAAATTGAGGAGTGAAGCGTAAATGACAGAATTCCTGTTAGTAAGGAATTAGCAGATTTACTTGAAGATAAGGAATGGAAAGGTGAGGAAAGTGATGGAGAATCATCCAGGTTTCCTGGTGGCATGAAGGAGAGTGTGGCTCACATGACAAGCGGAGTAATAGAGAAAAATCAGGCTTACATGAAACGGAGAGAAAGGATAAGGAAGAATCAGCCTTGCGTGATGACAGAAACAGCTGTCACAAAGGTTTTTTTTCTCCTGCTGATGATAGCTCATCTCGATTGGACTCTTCCAGTTGGTATGCGTACATCCACCTTTTCACGTTCTCTGTATGTATAAATATCTCCTGTCTGTGTGTTCCATTCTATGCATCTGAAGAAGTGAGCTGTAGCTCATGAAAGCTCATGCTGAAATAAATGTGTTAGTCTCTAAGGTGCCACAAGTACTCCTGTTCTTTTTGCGGATACAGACTAACACGGCTGCTACTCAGAAACAGCTGTGGCTGCCACTCCCTCAACCTAGTTGTGTCAGACACAGCGTCATCTTTTTTAGATTCAGTCGCTCTCTCTGGACAACTGCAAAGGATATATGCCCTGTTTTCAGCATCATCTATCAGGTGGAAGGTCCTCACGGACAATGTTACAAATCTAACCCTGAAACTGCTAAGTGACACTCACTGGGATAGCCACATGGACAGCATAAGGCCATTGAGGCACCAAGTGACTGAGATTTATGACACCCTGGTGGAACCGGTGCAGCTGAGTAAAGCCAAGGCCAGAATCCAACATGAGGCACAAAGCCTGGCAAACCAGATCACTGACTTCAAATTTTTGGTCTCAACTGTGGTTTGGCCCAATATCCTGTTCCAAGAAAACGTTGCAAGCAAAGCATTACAAACTCAGTTGATGGACATCGCAACCTTGATTTCATTGTGGCCTACAGAGACAACAGATTTGAAGATGCCATCACTAGTGCCAAAGAAATGATGGAAAACTGAGGATTTGAGCCTGTCTTCAAGGAAACTTTATTCATCAGAAGAAGACACACTTTGGTTACCAGAGCAGAGATGAGCTGATGGGAAGCTTGGAAGAAAAATTCAGGAAGGAGTTTTTTTGCTCGCTCATTGACACTGCTTGAGTGTCCATCGAAGAAAGGTTCAGACAAATGAAGCACCATGAAAAGACGGGGGGGGGGGGGGGTTGTATGACCTTAGTAAGCTGCCAGTGGACAGGAAAAGATTCTTGAACAATTCACTGGACCATCACTGGACACTGACACATGGAGAGTGTTCAAACATCAATGCTAAAGACCTTTATGTCGAACTGGACAACAGCCATCCCATTTTGCCACACAGGAAGCACTTTCCACTACAAGTTCTCCAATTCATGCATGATGCAGAGCTGGAGGACATTTTTCCTAATGTGTGGATAGCTTTGAGGATTTTGCTCACGCTGCAAGTGAGAGTCAGGAGTGGTGAGTGCAGCTTTTCTAATTAAAGATATTAAAAACATATCTTCGATGGACGATGGCTAATGGGAGACTGACATCGCTTGCTATTTTAGCACTTGAAAGTGCCATTGGCCTGTCTTTGGATCTGACACTGTTTCAGTTCACAAGGGCAAAGACGAGAAAAGCAACCTTTGGCACTAAAGGACTAGGGTTAACATTCTAAGGCTGTCACTTATTGGAACACTACTTAATACTGGTTTTGCCAGAAGCTGGGAATGGGCGACAGGGGATGGATCACTTGATAATTACCTGTTCTGTTTATTCCCTCTGGGGCATATGGCATTGGCCACTGTCGGAAGACAGGATACTGGGCTAGACAGACCTTTGGTCTGACCCAGTCTGGCCATTCTTATGTCCACTCAATGTTGGTGCACAGTTCAATTTCTTGACGTTAGTACATTTCAGTTACTCTTAAAACTAAAAAGTTTCTATAAATTTAGAGGAAACAAATTACTTTTATGTGCTTACATATGGCATGAATAAATAGATGTACAGATCCTGTCGTGCAAATTTATCATCTTATGTGAGAGGGATAAATCATGCATCTAACTCATGAAATGGGCTACAAATGCAATAAAAAATAAGGTATTCAAAAGTTTAACAAATGGGGGAGGGGAGCACTGAAGACGCTCCTCACCTAGGGCGCCATTTGGTCTAGGGCTGGCCCTGATCAGATCAGATCCTTTACAGCGAGCTTAATTTATGCCTTTCCTCTCCTTCTAGAGCTGGGAAAGTCAGACTGGGTCCCAGCTAGCTCCTGGCCCTCCCAGGCTTGCTCCATTCTCCGGTACTGTGTGAAATGACTCAGGCAGCAGGGTGATGCAGTGTAATTGTGCTGTAGCAAAGTGCTTGTTCTAGTCATTTACTTACCGCTTTTAACCTGAGGCTTCAGAGCATCATGTTTACTGGAAAGCAGCAGCTGCCTCTCTTTTGCAAGTTGCTGGAACCAACTCCTGCTCTATGCAGCTGTGATTCAAGGTATCAGGCCCCTGTGTCTGTCGGGAGCCTCAGCATGGCAGTCAGCTCTGCTTAGCTACTGGTGAAAATAGCAAAGTGAGTGTGTAATAAAGACATTAAGCTATGAGCTATTAACGAGTGTATGGCCGGGACCAGCAGCCCTTATCTAGCACACGAACAAGTGCTTGTTGCCTTTACGTTTAAATTGGGTGGTGCTCTCCATTTGTTTAACAGCTCTGTGGAGCCATTGACACAAAATACACCTCTACTTTGCTATAACACTGTCCTTGGGAGCCAAAAAATCTTACCGTGTTATATCGAACTTGCTTTGATCCACTGGAGTGCGCGGCCCGGCCCCGCCCCCCGCTTTATTGCGTTACATCCGAATTCGTGTTATATCGAGTCGCGTTATATTGAGGTAGAGGTGTACAAAGCAATTGTAGCTTAGATTAATTTATTTCCCCTAAAGTCAGATTGTTTCTACTAAATAATAAGAGAAACTATTTCAGACCAGCAGTGTCCTCCACCCAGATTAAAGCCACTAAACCCACATTTCCAGGACAATATACACAGATCCTTGGAGTAGCGGCTAAAGTTCACAACCCAGCACTAGTCAATGCGCAGCACTGCAAATCCCCTTAACCGGGGGGGGGGGGGGAGGGGTCGAGAAACATTTAATGAAATGTTGTTTCTGCAGAAGCCCTGGATAGGTCCAGGATCAAACTGCAAATCCCCTGAACACTGGCGGGCTCCTGAAAGCTTCACCTCCCCCCTGCTGTGGCCAAGCAGATTGGGCACGACTTCTCCTGCCAACACCCCCTTTGCTGAGACCCACCCTTTCGCCTTGCTTGAAAATTGTTCATGTGTAGCGTGGGTGTGTGAGCTGGGAGAAGAGACCACCCCACCCCTATTCTCTCCAGTGGCACATGCTGCTGGGAGAACAAGCACAGGTAGCTTGCAGAAATATGGCTCTGTGGAATAACTGCCCGCTCAGCAATGCCACGTCAGGGGAGGAAGGAGTCACTGTATTCTGAAGCCAGAGCCAGGGTGCCAGATTGGACCAATGGTCTGATCCAGTGTGGCAAACACTGTTCTTATGACAGAGAGGGGACCTTGTTGTGACAGACCACACCCATGGGCGCTCAGCTCGGCAGAATGATGTTCGCTCCTGTGCAGAGTAAGCACACAAGAGGTGATATTTTTCTTGAGCTCCACCACAAGGGGGTAGGTTATCCCTGCCCCTCGCACAGCTCCCTCTCGGAAGCAGTGCTTGGTGGAGCATCCAGATAACGCATTGGCCCGTCTTCCCTTCCCAGTGAATTCACTTGCCAAATATCCCTGTTTGGGCACAGAGCCACTCAGGTGTTCGCCCGCAGTGAAGGGCAGCCAGAGGAAGCCGCATGCCTAGTGCAACCTTTGCCTTCCCCTCTAGGACCCAGCAGAGCTGCAGGAATGAGGCTGCAGCTTCCCTGCTCCTGCAGCATATGGCAGATTTATAAAGTTCCCTGCTCAGGAAGGCCAGTAATTGCTTTCAGTCTTCTCCCATCCTGGCAGTGGCTTTTAGCAAAGCCAGGGATCCTCAGCCAGATGTACACAGGTAGGGTGGGGGAGCCCCTGTGGCTTTTTCTGCAGCTGTCCTGTGAGAATAATCTGCAGCTCAGAGACAGGGACACTAGAACATGCGGCTCAGGGCTGGGAGAGGGAGACGAGGATATTGATCTTGGCACCAACTGGTGCAAACCAATTGATTCCAAAATAACATGGGGAAAGAACTCTATCCTCTGTGAGAGAAACCCTGCAAGTCAAGACCGCTGCCACCTCCCAGTGGCGCAGGCACAGCAGGGCCAGTTGTGCTCCTCACCCTGCTGCACCAGCTCTGGCACAGATGTCAGATGCCACAGGCAGAGGAAAAGCAGATTCCCTCTCCTCTCTCAGCACTGACACCACCACCGAGCACTGGGTGAATGTTGTTAAACAAGCTATGGGGCTTGGCCCAGTGCATAGAAACAGGATAAAATCCAGAGTGGGTCTAGAAGGCTGCACAGAGCCCAGGCTTGATGACCAGGTGGAAAACTGGGAGCTCACCTGGCATTTGAGTTCCTGGAATACACTGTCAGCTCCAGAGCTCATAGGATGTCAGTGTTAACACTGCAGGAAGGGCTGGCACTGGGGCATCAGTCACTGGGACATATCTGGAGCTGGCTGGGAGCCACTCCGGCTGCCAGGGCTCAGGGGTCTGTGTGCACTGAATCGGGTGGGGACCTCAGCTCAGCTTCTGGCAGCCAGGTGTCCCCATCACAAAAGCCACTTCTGGGATCTGGCCTCTTGCCAGCACCTCAGCAGAGGGGTCAAGCCCTGATGAACATGGAGAATGAAACCCCTCTTCCACCCAGGGAGGTCACAGCGGGTGAGGGGGAAATCATGCTGGCAGAGGGACAGGGCAAAGGAAGCTTGCCCTGGCATTGTCCCATCATCCCACCTCTGGGGATGTCCCAAAGAGTTCAGACTCCAACACCAAACTCACTACAGCTGAAAGGGGTGTGGCTGCTGCACAGTGGCAGGAACAATACTGCCTGAGACGGGCACCTTCCAGCCACCTCCTCTTGACCTAACCCTGGGGCACCACATGGGAGTCTGACGTGGGCTGAGAATGGAAACTCCCAGCCCTTAATCGAGAGCTGGTCCCTAGAGCTCAGGGATTGTACACAACACTCGGGTCTTATCAGGGTGACATTTCCATGGCCCCGGTGCCCGTGCCGGTGCCAGCCCTGCTCTTTGAAGGCCCGCTCTAATCAAGCAGTAACCTATTTTCCTATGTGTTCGGCTGCCAGCTGGGCCGTCGCTCTCCTGGGGGATTAGGTCACTAATCAAAGGGAACGCTGCTCTGCTGAGTGCTCCACTGACTTGCTTATTAGCTCCCATGCTGCCAGAACCTGTCTCCTCTGAGCTTGGAGTTCATGGCAGGGAGACGGAGGGGCTGCGATGAGGCTGAGCAGGGAGGAGCTCTGAGCACCCATTGAACTCAGCACCTCTCAGCATCTGATCATGGTCTCCAGGCCTCCCCTGCACAAGACTGGGACTCACGTTTCAATCAACTACACGCTCTGGGGAACCACATATCTGGCTGGGCTGGCGCTGGTAGGGTAGCATCCTGAGCTTGCCCCAGCATCTGCACATATGGGGAAGGCTTTGGATTCTGCTGTGTGTATCTTGGGGGTGGACAGATCCCATTAGAGACTCAAAATTAACAACACTGCTGAGAAGGGCCTCAAAGTCCAGGGCTCATCTGAACCCTTTCGCAAGGCTGACGGAGCAGAATGGCACAAGACTCAGGATGTCAGGAGAACTGTGCGTGATCAGAAAAATTCAAGCAGGTCCAGCTGCACAACACTTCCACAGCAGAGTCACTCGCCTATCCAGGCAACATGCAGTGTCATGCTTGCCTCATGCTGCTGCTTCCTGGCAGGATGTGCTCCCTGCTCTGTGTGCGCTGGGGGCTTGGTGATGCCACCCCCTGCTAAAGAGGAATCCCTGAGCTCCTGACACGGGTCACTTTCCTCCTGGAGCTCCAGCCCAGATCTTATGTACAATCAGTCCCCTAAAGCACCTACCCAGGGAGGTCCCTCAACTCCAGCCAGGTAACTCTTCTCCTGACTCTTTCTTAGCCTGGAGTTAGAGACAGACGCATCATTCCAGCCCTGAACACAGCTCTGAGGCCAGCACAGATTCAGGGCTCCCCAGAGACAAGGGGTCAGAATTGATCAAATTGAAACAACACTTGATCATAACCAATGGCCTTTTAAAAAAAGCCCCAAGCTTCTTTCCTCCCCATGAGCAGGTCTGAGCTGGGTGTGCATGGCCTGATAGTGCCCTTATCTCAGCCCAGGGCTCCTTACGCTCCACCTTCCACCAGCCAGTTAGCCTGTAATCAGTGTGACCAGCTGCAGCTGTGATCTCAGAGCTGCAGGGCACCTGATCAGCCCAGAGACCTGCCTAACCCAGCCCCTGGGGCAGCAGCAGAGCCTCCACTGGAAGCTGACAAGCCACTGCCCTGGGAGCATCCAAAGTGCCAGCCAGGGCTCAGCGAAGGAGCGGTGCCCCACAGTGTGAACAGGGAGGGTCCAAACAGGCTCCACACTTCTGAGTCTCAGTGTGGGGCCCCCATCCCCCACAGCTGCTGCACAGTGGGAGCCCAGACTCTTGTGTCATTACAGTGAGAATGGGTGAAACCTGATCCTACTACTACTTCCCCCTGGCAGCCATCCCCCACAGCCAAGCCACCCGGCTGGCTCCCTGCCTGGGTGTCAGCAGCTGAATCCCTGTACAGGCAGAGTACCCTCCTGTCAGGGACCACCAGAGAGGTATCCTCGCCATCTTGTTTCAACTACTACTGAGTGTAGGTTTCCGCAGCAGGGCTCTCGGAACTGGCTGCCTGTTATCTGCCTGCTCCTGGTTCACTCTTCTAGCCCAAGGGAGCAGAAGCCCCTTTGGGCAACTTTCTGACACTTCTGTGGCAAAGCCCAACATGAAGGCGCTGTGATTCTTCCAGTTTTGCTCTTCCCCCTCTGTTTGACAGCCCTCCCACACTCGGGCTTCATTCCCAACCTTGCCCTGCAGCATACACACTGCAGTTCTCCTTCCTCCAAGCTCAGGGGAGGAGATTGTACTTTCTATGTGTACCAATTCGTTTGCTTTACATACAGAAGATCATTGGAGTTCTTCCTCAGCTGTGAAGAAATATAAAGGGAAGGGAGTGGAGTCTTGTGGTTACAGCCAGCCCGGCGTGTCAGGACGCCTGGGTTCTGTTCCCTCCTGCGTGACCATGGGCTAGTCTCTGCTCTCCAGGCCTTATCTGGAAATAATGAAAATGATGTTTTTCATAGATGTTAAGGCTAGAGGGGACCATCTAGTGTCACCTCCTATGTAACCCAGGCCAGAGAACAACCCACATCTATCCAGCTGGCGGTATGGTACAGCTTGCAGTCTAGATGTCAGACACAGCACAGCAGGTGGAGAAAACAGGCAGCTGGGGAAGCCAAATACCTGGTCTCACCCCTGGCTTGGCTGAGTGGCTCATTCACTCTGGAGACACAGTTCTCACCTAGCTAACAGCACAGCAATCGCAGCTATTTCCCTCCTGGCACTTGCACGAGATCTCCTCCAGCTCCATGCAGCACCTGGGGTCTCGCAACCCAAAACGACTCTAGCGCAAGCAATTCCAACTCCAAGCCAGGATGCTTCTCATGTCACTGCCAAGTCAAGCACACTACACAGATAAGGATGCCAAACAATCAATGTCAGACAACAATAAAAAGCCTGGTTATTATCCCTCCTGCCGCCGGCTCTGTTTGTATTGCCAGGCTAGCAGCCGCTTTGTTGGGATCCTGCGAGAACAGGTGGTGACCAGCAAGGCACTTTGGGCTCCGGGGGACATGGTGACATCAGCTGACCACAGCAGTTTTAGTCACAAGACCGCACTGTGCACAATGCTGCTCTAGAAGGCCCCTTCAGACAGTCCAGTCCTTCCTCAACAGGACAGGCAGCTGGTCAGGCCCTCAGGCCAGACATTTCCATACAGCCTCCCCCTGGGCAGGGCCTTGGTCAGAGAATACAGATAGTCCCTGCCCCAAGGAACTTGCCATCCAGGTTAGATCTGACTGGATGTGATGGAGGGGAAACTCCCCCTCCCCTGAGACTGTGAGGCAGCCTGGTTACTCTGTCATCCTGGGAGAGGAAGAGCAACTAGCTAGCTCGGAGACTGGAATCGGGCACGGAAGGGGTGTCAGCACTCTGGACAAGAGGGAATACAGCATACTGGCTACAGGGTTATCTAAAGCCACATCAGCTCTTTCCTGAGGCAGCAGCTTGTTTAATTAAGAACACAGACTCAGCCATGGAGAGCAAGGGTACATACAGGGAAGGCAGCTCTAGCAGGAATGCAAAGCCCGGAGCAGGTCTGAGCCACGTGAACAAGAAAGATACACAAACACCCTGGGCCTGTTTGTTAAAGACTCATGGCTCAGGGTCACAGACAAGAAGGTTTGTAACCCTCCTGGTACCATCCCCACTACAGGCACGTGGGGAAGCCGAGGCTGTCCAGGCACAGAGCCACCAAGGAAGAGAACCTTTGCTGCCATGTGTGGAATGGCACAGGGGCTAGAGAGGGGAAGGGTACAGGAGCTACAGCGTGAGCTGTGAGGACAAAGACTGGCAGGAGCCTGGATGTGCGGGGAGAATAGGGAGGAACCAAAGCCAACCCTGAAGTAGAGATCTTCACTAGCACCCATCTGGTCTGCAGACAGTCTGGGGGAGGGCCAGAAGCCAACGAGAAAACATGCTGCACCAACGAATATGAGCGGGGGCACTGTCCTAGGGCAGCCCGGGCCTGGAGGCTCCAGCTGATGGATGCGGGCTCTGCAGGGAGTACGCCGGCTCCCTCTGCTGGGCAAAACAAACCAGACTTGTTCAGCTGAAGCTCGGGAGCACAACCACCCACTGCTGCTCTGTCCAGACGGGAGCCAGAGATGCCAACACAGGGCGCCAGCCCCCAGCACAGTGACGCTCGGCTGTGGCTCACAGATGACCATGGGCTCGGATCTGTTTTCATTACCCACTCATTATCAGGCTCCGGCTGAAGGGGGACTATTTTTGCTCAGTACTTGCGTCAGCTGCGGAGAGATGGAAACTGTGAGCACCTTAGGGAAACAGACCAAGACGTTTCCTAGTCTCAGCTACCTCTCTGTGAGTTTCAGGGGAGATGTGATGGGGTGGGTGGCAAGTCACATGAGAGCACCATGCCCACACATCAGCACCTTAAATAAGGAGTCACAACCCACTTTGTCAAAATAGCCGTCAAAATCCCCCACATGAGAGAGGAATGAGACAGCACTGGAAAGCAAAGGGTTAAGGTTACGGCTCATAAAACCAATTGTTTAAGGCTTTAATTGTCCAAGAAACAAGACGTCCTGGCTGCTGGGGGAGGGGGATGCAAGGGCACTGTGCTATCCTGCAGTTTATTTGCAGCCCAGTAAAGTCCTTGCGGAGGGATAATCAGCTCCTGACAGGACTGGACGCCACATCAGCCCTGTGTAAACCACCCGGCTTGGTGCAGAGGAATGAGGCCAGAGCTGTTCCCTCTGAGCCTAGGTTGCAGGCCTCCTACCAGCAAAGCAGCACTCAGGGCAGCAGTAAGATATGGCCCGAGAGCTGAGGTGTCACACCAAAGCCCCCAAGTGCAGGTCGACACAGACACAGCATGTGAGCCGAGGGCACATGTATCACTGACTCCAAGTCACATGAGGTCCCATTACAAGGCAGAAGGGTTTTCTCTCCACCACCCCCCCAAAAACTCAGGCCAGGCTCTAGCACCCTGTCAGCTCTGAAGATTACCTGCTGTTGACAAGGGCTGCCAGCAAGGGCTGCAGCTGAACCTAATGCCGCTTAGACAAGGGCAAGGAAGAGCAAACTGTCCGTGCTGCCCCAGAAAACACTGCTAAGATTTGTCCAGCAGAATCGAGCTGAGCTCTTGCTGTTTCACCCATCGTCACCAGGGCAGAGGGTCTGAACACCAAACTGTCCCCTCCCACTATCCATCACTGCTACAGAGCAGCCCTGTCACACCTGCTAAATCTCTCTAGCCACAGGCAGCAGTGCACAGGTGACGCTGCACACCCTAGGACATGGGCTGGAAAGAGCCCAGACTGTCTGTGGGCTGGCCGTTAGAAAAGACATCTTTCACTTACAAAGACACACCACTTGATTTGGAATCAGCGAGAGAAACTCGCTGGGAATCCTTCCCCTCTCCCCGGTAGGCTGCCATCTTCACAGCCTTTTCAACGCAGAATTACAATATAAGGCCACTAATCTGACAGAAAAGCAACCCTCAGTTTAATTACCGATTGTGATGGAGTAGGGACTGTCTGTGTGGGGAACAGAAGGTTTATTGGACAAGAGGAACACAGGTTACAGCAGAGCTTGCAGGCACAGTCAGGACCCCTCCACTGAGTCCTTCTGGGGGTTCAGGGTGCTTGGATCCCAGCTAGGATACCCTGAATTCCGCCCCACAGCCCCAAACCCAAACTATCCTGCCTCTTCTCCCGCCGGCCGAATCCTTTGTCCCCTTCTCCTCTGCCCAGGGGCTCCCCCCTCCCCCCTGCCGGGTTCGGATTACAACCTGACTACCTGTCCCTCACCTACAGACATCCCCTGCTTTCCCGTTCCCCACACAAACAGTCCCTACTCCTTCCCGTTCCCCACACAGACAGTCCCTACTCCATCACACCGATGAAGCAAAAAAAAACCCCAGTGCTGCTCTATAAATACACCTTCTTTTAATTATGCCAAATGAATTCCCAGGCACCCACCCCCACCACACCCGGTTCCGTCTGCTTCACAGTGATGCTTCTCGTTCTTCTGCTGACATATTCTATAACTCAAAAGCTGTCACCAGTTCGGTGGTTCTGCTCGTCGCACTCTGCAGAGCCTGACTCTGCGACTGGAACGGGGCGAGAGATCTGCTCTTTGAAAGCCAAATTCAGCTAACCAGCCTCCAGCTGAAGGGCCATGTGATTGGCTTGCCAGTGCCTGCCCTTCAGCTACTTTCTCGGAAACTAAGGTCAATAACTGGAGCGGTTCCCCTTGAATCTACCTAGAGCAGCTTTAACCCCTCAGATAAACAGAATCAACAGGGAGTAGAGAAAGACAGAAGATCTCTGAAGATTTCTAAGAAAAAGTCATGTCTTCGGAAGGCTTCACAGCTTCTCCTTGCCCCAAGAAAGCCAGAATATGCAGCTGCTTCCAGTCACTGCTCGATTCCAGGCCTGAAGACTGAACCTTTCAACCTAGAAATACTTTAGCAGTCAAAGGAGATGGGAAGGGAGGGGGTGCCTATTGAAAGAACTTGACGCCTCGGCCATCATCGAGTGTGATAATTTCAGCCCTGTGCTCTTGTTGTAAGGCTTGCAGGGCACGAAGCAACATGGACTCTTCCAAGCCATGGAATTCTAGGGAAGGATGAAACACCCTCAGTCAATAGAAACCACAAGAATCACACCTCAAAACCAACACAACACATAGCAGTCTGCAGCTAATGATGGCAAACTAGGAGGTGCCTTACGGAGCACCTTTCACAGACCCCAAGAGCGTAACAAAGAGCACAGTTAATCCAAGCCACTGCTGCCACCGCGTCAGAAAGAGACAAGCTGGGTGCTGTTAAACAGAGAAGGAACAGATAATGCAGGTTTCTGCAAGGGAGCCAGGCAGATCTCACAAGGAAGAAAACTCAGCACCCCTGGAGCCAGAAGAACAAGAGGACAGAGCTTTGGTATGGTGAAGGGAGAGAGGCTCAGTGACAGGCTGGGATAACACACTAATGATACAGAGATCTCAGGGTGGGTAGCGAATAAAGCTTACAGCCTCGCTTCTCAGTGGTGATCAATGTGAGCCTCAAAATACAGAGATAGCATGCAGCAACTACAAGCAATTGTAAAGAATTTCACCATTAAAATTGTCACCTGGCAGTACAAATTATTTGTTCTTTCAGTACTGCTGTGCTCTGGAAAGCAGCCCCAGAACACACAAGATGTGATGTTACCTTCATTCTCTGTGTCATCTCCATTGGACAGCTCGTAGAGTGTGAATACAGAGTTGGTCAGGCCATTCTTAGACACCTGGAAAACAAGAGCGATGTAGAGAATTTCACTTACGTGTCTTACAAACAATTAAGATGCCCAGCACTCATCTCTGCTGGATCTTCATTTCAATGGAGTGGAACCCAGTCAGTATTTACTGGCAAACAAACTAACTCCTCAGACAAGGAGATTTGACTGTGGAGAAAGTACTCCAACCCGTATCGCTGTCCCACCATCCTTTATTCCTTCTCTCCAACTCTTTACAATGAGAACTTGTGCCATGGAGGGGAATGCAACAGCATCTTTGTGCTCACTACTGAAATCTCAACCACACTCACAGGGAGATGGGTGTGAACGGTGTATTCACTTGCAAATCACAGCTTTTTACACAATGTAAGGTGTGCACCACCGCGAGAGCCCTGCACCTCCCTGCAGCAGAGGGAAATGGGGCCCGCAAAGGTAAAGGCAGTGGGAAATCAGGGCACCAACATTTGACAGTTGCAGTTTTCACAAATCACAAGCCAGGCCATTTGGCAGCATCCATCCACCTGAGGGACTCGCAGTTAGAAAAGGCTGGTTGCGGGTGAGATGTCAAATCAGCAATTATTTCAGACTCGCCGCAAAAGGGTCTGAACCAGAGAGCTGCCCTCCTCCCCCCCACCCCACCCGACACAGAGAAATGGGGCCATGGTCTGTAAAGTATCAAAGCTTCTGTGGCCTCACCCACTGATAGATGAGCTTTCCCCATTCTTCTGGTCTCCGCCACATGATCAGGAAACTGGATTTGTTCTTGTCTAACCATTCTAGGTTCCCTGAAACGCAATGGAAAGAGTGTATTTACCAAAGGTCCCCAAATCAAGAATGACACCTCATTACAGGTGGACGCTATGTATGTATGCAGCTCCATCTCTACCCAATCCTGTCACTCAAAGCTGCTTCCTACCCACCCCTACATTCAAATAAAAAATCTCTCCTGCCTCTGGGCCCAACTCTCCCTCTCCCAGTGCAGCAGATTGCGATGCTGCATAAGGAAAGGGACAAGGAACTCTGAAAACAGAGACAACACTGAAAAACAACTGGAACTCAGGGAGATTCCAAGAGGAATGGTACAGTCTGTGCCCAGACTGTTTTGGAACAGTCACACAGCCAGACTCTCAGCTCTAGGAGGGAAATTAGACACAGGTCTTGCTGATGCACCCAACACAGGCAACATGAACAGTGACAGACAATTCGGCAGAGATTTTCACCCACCTTTTTTCCTGAGTTCTTCTAACACAACTTGTATGGATTCCATGGGGAGTTTCCCTGGTTCTGGGTTAAGGAAACATTCAGTGCAATTTAGCAGGGCAGGCAAAGCTCAGAGGATGACATCTGATGTGTGACCATCTCTAACACTGTTCACAGCAGAAACTGGTTGGAGGAAGGAAGCGAAAGCAAAGCATGCCCTGACACAGTTCTAAATAACTGAAATAAGCAAAGCTCTAAAACAATAAATCCATGTAACATTTCCATGGCACCTTTCATCACTGAGGATTCCATTGAGCCTCACAAACCGCATACAAGCCAAAAACCACATTCCTATAAAAATGCAGCCACCTCTGGGGTGGATGGCAGCACATGACAAATATAGAGCAGGTTGGATGAAAGTTGGAGAAGGAAGCAGGGCCAGCCTTAGGGGTGCGCAAAGGAGGACATCACCCAGGGCGTCGTGCTCAGCAGGGCACCCTGCAGAGCACAGAGGTGCACTGCATGGTATCTCTCACCTGACCTGCTGAGAGCCAGCTGGGTTTATGGAGGCAGCCAGGCAGGTGAGTGGCAGCATCTAGAAAGGGCAGACTGACAACCTGAGCTGCAGGAGGGCAGCTGGACCAGCTCTGTAACTGCTCTGGAACAGGGGAGCCCCTCCTCCCCTTTCCTGCTCCACTGCCATCTACAGCCTCTGCTGTCTGAAGAAGCCTTCAGGTTGGTGGTGAGTGCTCTGCTTAAAGAGAGAGCGCGCTGACACGCTCTCTCTCTCTCACACACACACTTCTGTTGTTATTGTTGTTACTTATTGGTACTTCCCGTCCAAATGCACAATGCAAATATATTCTCTGTCATTTTATTCTTTCAAAGTTCATTAAAGATTACTGTGCTGTTATTTTATTTTTTTACTAGTCTGTGCATTTAGTAATTTTCTTTTTCTTATGCTTAAATGTAATTCTTTGAGTAGTGAGTTCTAAAATGCCTAATCTGTCCTGGCTGGAGTAATTATTATTTCTTTTATTAGCATATTGTGCTTTATCATTCATTATTTACAGTGGTACAATCAAATAATGTAAATTTCGGTTTTACTCACCTCAGCAGTGCCAGTTTAAAAAAAAAAAGCTAAACACATAACTTCTGACACTATGCAAATGAAAGTCACTTATTTTCAAATTATAGTTTTAGTTTTATCTGTAAAATAACTTAAAATTTGTACAAAAATAAATGTGGTTCCAAGTCTGATACTAATAGTCATGATGGAGTCAGATGTTCGTAAGTCACATACGTGATTGTGACCGGTAAATATAAATACCAAAATAATTAGAAAAATAAATTCCCATTCTTGATAAAATAGAAAAAAAACTGCAATTACGTTTGTTAAAATTAGGTAAATATGTTTTTAGTGGAGCGAAAAACAATTGACTAAAACAGAGTAGATAATGGCAGTAATGCAGAGTTTGTCTGGTAGAGAAAGGAAGCAGATTTATGTATTTTATTTCTCTCTACTAAAGACAGTGTACAAAGTATCAAACTGGTGTTTTTGAGATCTGTGTTAAAGCTCCAGAGCTGACACCTCTAGGTTAGGGATTGGGAATATTTTGCTGTATTATCTCCTGATTGTTCTAAACTTAAAATATGGCTTTACTTGGTGTTTGTATATTCTTTATATATGAATTAGATAGACATTAGCTGACAGAAGCACTATTATTATCTGGAAAAAAAATAAAACTAGAGTTTTAAGGTGCCTAAGTAGACCCTGGAATCACGGTTAAAGTGGCCCCTCCAACCAAAATCTGTTAGTGAGCCAGGAATGGCCAGAAGGCTGCAGGATGGCTGTGGGCTCCAGCAAGATGCAGCCCCTATGTGATAGTGTGAAGCCCACCTTGAGCTGCAGGCTGAGTGCTAGGCACCATGAGCCACAACAGCAGTGCAGAAGTAAGGGTGGCAACACACCATGTCACCTTTACTTCTGCCTTACTGCTGACAGTGGCGTTGCCTTCAGAGCTGGGCACCGAGCCAGCAGCTGCTGCTCTCTGCCACTCAGCTAGCCCTTACCTCTTTCAAAACAAATTAAGCACTGGGGAGAGGCTATGGGGCCCAGAGGTGAGAGCCCAGGAGTAATGGGGCACCCATGGGGGCCAGAGCAATGGGGGGGGGGGTCGCCCATGGGCGCCAGGAGCTCCAAAATTCAAATTCACCCAGGATGCCATTTTCCCCAAAGCTAGTCCTGGAAGGGAGAATTTTGGCCAATGATACTTAGAAAAATCCCTCTTTTTACATGGAGTCTTTGTGAAGTTTAATGTCCATGCAGACAGCAGCACAGAGACATGACTCCTCAAAGGAGGATTACAATGCAGAACACCCTGCCCCTGATACAATGTTATTTACTGCCTAAGGCTGCAGAGCTAACAGGAATGAGCCTGCTGGTCTGGGGCCAAGGAGCAGAGCTGTTGACCTGGAAGAATGTGCATCTTGCAAACAGTTCTGCTCCGTAACTGCCAGAAGTAACCGAGAGTCCCTGCGCTGTATTCATGGAGTCCTGGACATAGCAGCCATCTATTACTGTAGTGAACTGTGCCACTCAGCACACCCTGGTCCCAAACTAAACTGTTCTCCAGGATTCCCCTCCAGTGGTTACCGACTGCTTTTTAACCTAACATGCTTTACAGAGACAGTAAAATACACCTCAAATTATTGCCTTGGATTAGGGCTGTCAAGTGATTAAAAAAATTAATCGTGATTAATCACACTGTTAAACAGTAATAGAATATCATTTATTTAAATATTTTTGGATGTTTTCTATGTTTTCAAATAAATTGATTTCAATTACAACACAGAATACAAAGTGTACAGTGCTTGCTTTATTCTTTTGTATTTTGACAAGTTTTTGCACTGTAAAAACAAAAGAAATCGTATTTTTCAATTCACCTAATACAAGTACTGTAGTGCAATTTCTTTATCATGAAAGTGCAACTTACAAATTAGAATTATGTACAAAAAACAACTGCATTCAAAAATAAAAGTGTAAAATTTTAGAGCCTGCAAGTCCGCTCAGTCCTACTTCTTGTTCAGCCAATCACTCAAACAACTTTGTTTACATTTGTAGGAGATAATGCTGCCCACTTCTTGTTTACAATGTCACCTGAAAGTGAGAACAAGCAGTCTCCTGGCACTGTTGTAGCTGGCGCTGCAAAATATTTATGTGCCAGACACACTAAAGATTCATATGTCCCTTCATGCTTCAAGCATCATTCCAGGGAACATGCGTCCATGCTGATGGCAGGTTCTGCTCAATAACCATCCAAAGCAGTGTGGACTGATGCATGTTCATTTTCATCATCTGAGTCACATGCCACCAGCAGAAGGTTGATTTTCTTTTTTGGTGGTTTGGGTTCTGTAGTTTCCACATCTAAATGTTGCTCTTTTAAGACTTCTGAAAGCATGCTCCACATTTTGTCCCTCTCAGATTTTGGAAGGCACTTCAGAGTCTTAAACCTTGGGTCAAGTGCTGTATCTAGCCTTAGAAATCTCACATCGGTACCTTCTTTGTGTTTTGTGAAATCTGCAGTGAAAGTGTTCTTAAAATGAACAACATGTGCTGGGTCATCTTCTGAGACTACTATAACATGAAATATATGCAGATAAAACAGAGCAGGGACATACAATTCTCTCCAAGGAGTTCAGTCACAAATTGAATTAATGCAATATTTTTTTAACAAGCATCATTAGCATGGAAGTATGTCCTCTGGAATGGTGGCTGATGCATGAAGGGGCATACAAATGTTTAGCATATCTGCCACATTGCAATGCTGGCTACAAAAGTGCCATACAAATACCTGTTCTCACTTTCTGGTGACATTGTAAATAAGAAGAGGGCAGCATTATCTCCTGTTAGTGAACAGACTTGTTTGTCTTAGCGATTGGCTGAACAAGAAGCAGGACTGAGTGGACTTGTAGGATCTAACGTTTTACATTGTTTTGGTTTTGAGTGCAGTTATGTAACCAAAGAAAATCTACATTTGTAAGTTACACTTTCACATTAAAGAGATTGCACTACAGTACTTGTATGAGGTGAAATGAAAGATACTATTTCTTCTGTTTATCATTTTTACAGTGCACATATTTGTAATAAAAAATGATATATACTTGGATTTCAATTACAACACAGAATACAATATATATGAAAATGTAGAAAAACATCCAAAAGATTTAATAAATTTCAATTGGTATTCTATTATTTAACCGTGTGCTTAAAACTGCAATTAATCACAATTAATTTTTTTTAGTTAATCGTGTGAGTTAACTGCAATTAATTGATGGTCCTAGTTTAGATTAAAGCCACCACAGCAACCTGGGCATTGAAACAGCATGGGAGCAAAGGATACGCTGCAGCTTCCTGTTGTTGAAAAGTGGGCTTTCTTGGGCCTCCATGACCGTCATCGTGTATTGCTTGTTGATTCGACAGTAAGACAACACCAAGGAGCACCAGGCTGTCATCTGCTTCTGCCGGGTGTCCACATTGGGCTGCAACCTAGAAAAAACACAGAGGTGCTTCTGATCAACATCCGGTTGCAGGAACATCAGGATCTGGGCTTAAAGAGGTTTAAGGGGGTGACAAACGCAGTCAGACAAGCCACTTCTCCATTCAAACCTCGCCATAATGTCGATGGAACCTGAAGCTTCAACAAACAGCAGCTACATCAACAGACGAATCTCGAGGTAAGCCTCCAGCAGTGCTCCTGACACCTGCCCCCACTCCAGATGCCACCTGGCTGGTATGCTCAGTAATCCAAGATGTACTGGGACTCTTCGCAGGACACTAACCAGGCTGTGGTCAGTTCACCATCTGCTTCACTGGCCTGAACTCAGTCCCCCGTGGCACAGATCGAGTGGCTCCCCTGCAAGAGTCTGGTCTTTGGGGTAGGCCGTCCAGCCCCCTGCCCAGGTGCAAAGAGGGTACCATGCACAGGGTTTGGATTCCCACCTGACCTGCTGAGGGCCAGCTGGGCTGATGGAGGTGGCAGGCAGGTGAGCAGCCGTGCTGGAGAATGGGCAGGGCAGGGCAGAGCAAGGCAGGGGGGAGAGACCGGAGCTGCAGGGGGCAGTTTGACAACCAGCCCTCCAAGCCAGGTGACCAGGTGACTCCTTCGGAGTTGGGGCTTCCCCCCCACCCACATGTGCAGCCGCTGCTGTTCCTGTCCCCCACTTCCTCCCCACTCCAGACGGAGAGCAGCGTCCTGTCTGCTGGGGTGGATACTGATGTCAAGGTGTCCCCCTCACCCATGCACCTGATTTCCACTGAGCTCGGGTGACAGGACAGGGGGAATCTGTGTGTGCTGCTGACTATATGGGTCCTGAGGCTGCTTGTGTCTGAACACAAGCCTTCAGGCTCCTGACCCTGAGTGCTTTCTTAAAGAGACAGTGCACTCATACACTCAGGCACACACACATTCCCCTCAACACAATACACAATGTGTCACACACACACTCACTCTCTCCCCCCAACACACACACCAGGGCTCCCTGCATTCAGGTCACTCCCCCACCTGGGCTGTGCTGAGACAGCAGCAGCTGCTGCTCTCCTACCCTCTCCTTATGCAGCCCAGAGGGTGCATGGGGCAGAGGAGCAGCAATGCCAGCTGCTTTGTGCATCCAGGTGGGTCAGTCTCCCCACATGAGTGCAGGAGAGGAAAGCAGGGGTTGGGGTGTAGGAGGGAGGTGCAGCGGTTGGGACACAGGGCAGGGAATGCCAGGGGGGGCCCCCCACGGGCCGGAATGCCGGGGGGGGGGGGCCCGGCGAGGCAGAATGCGGGGGGCGGGCCCGCCCAGCCCAGCCCACAGGGCAGGGAATGCCGGGGGGGCCCCCCCACAGGGCAGGGAATGCCGGGGGGGGCCCCCAACAGGGCAGGTAAGCCGGGGGCCCCCAGCCCAGCCCAGCCCACGGCTGCAGGGAATGCGCGGGGGGGGCCCCCGCCCAGCCCGCAGCAGCCCAGCCCAGCGGCAGGAATCCGGGCCCCCCAGCCCAGCCCAGCCCAGCCCAGCCCACGGCAGGGAATGCCGGGGGGGCCCCCACAGGCAGGGAATGCCGGGGGGCGGGCCCGCCCAGCCCAGCCCACAGGGCAGGGAATGCCAGGGGGGCCCCCCCACAGGGCAGGAAGTGCCGGCTCCAGGTCCCTGCACACACCACGGGACGCGTAGCGCGCGGGGGCAGAGAGCGGGGCCCCGGCACGGGCGGCCTTGGGGTGACAGGATGAAGGGGCGCAGTGGGGGGGCTCAAAAGCTGGAGGGCCTGCCCGGAGCGGGGCCGCTCGGGGAGATTCGGGGGACCCGTCCGGCCGGGGGGGGGGCTCCTGTGGGCAGGGCGGTTCCGATGAGCGGGGGGCTCCTGGGGGCCCGACCCGGCGGCCTGGCCGGGGACTCACGTGAAGAACGGGGGGAAGCGGTACTGCCAGGGCCACTCAAAGCTCATCGCCGCCGCCCAGCCAACCCGGAACCGCCGCTCACCGACTTCCGGTCCTCTGCTCTGACTTCCGGTCCGCATCATGGACTTCCGGCCTGCCCTCAGCCTCGAAGGAAGGTTCCGGGCAGGGTCCGTCCCGCCCAGGTGTGGGGTCGGGGGAACTCAAGGCCTCCCCGCGTGTCTGGGCGGCCCTAGCCTAGCGGGCAACTCCGCAGAGCCCAGTTCCGTTCCCTGAAAACCGCCCTCACTGCAGGGGGACACTGGGCCTGGGGGGGCAGAGGGGAGCATGGACTATGGCTGCAGGAGGTGGGTGGGACGGTCTGTACAAAGCTGTGTTTGGCTGTGGTGAAGGCCCCAGCCTGGTAGCTAGGACGTCAGGGGTCTGTGCCATGCTGTGTGATCTTGGGCACATCCCATTGCCTCTCGCTGCCTCAGTTTCCCCATCTGCACAGCGCGGACGGGATTGACTGCTCGGGGCGGTGTGAGGATACACGAATGTTTGTGCAGAGCATTAAAAGCTGCATCTAAAGCTGCCCTGGAAGGGCCATAAAGCACCTTGGCCTTGGGGGGCACTTGAACATGTGCCTCAGGCTTCAGAGCAGACAGGGTACTCCAGAGATGCAGGCGAGGAGAGGGGCCCTAGCTGTGTGCATGTGGGGTGACTGTGCCAAGGATCAGTCTCATAACTTGGGAGAGACAGTTGGATCGCGGCATGTGGGGTTTGGCCTGGCATATCAATGAGCCAATGAGCATCTTGGGGTTAGAAACCAGCTTGTGAATATCCTGGGAAGAGGGTTTCTCATCAGGTTTCAGTTTTTTCTCTCATCCTGGCCAGGTTGGAAATGCAGCTGCAGCAGCTCCCAGCCCCATCCCAGAGGCCTGTCTGCAGGGGCAGGGCTGGGGCGTATGTGCCCAGCTGCACAGCAGTTCCATCCCTCCGCCACTGGCAGACCATTCTCTATTGAGTGGTTACTGTCTCTCTAACTGCCCTATTCCATGTGACAGGACACAGCTGCCATCCTGGGGAGGAGGCATGGCAGTGTCTTGGGTGGGCACATTTCAAACTGGTGCCGCCAGTTCTGCCCACACCCATCCAGGTGCTCTGGAGCGCCTTGCCTGTTCGCCATTCCTTCCCATGAAGCCACGGCTGCTTCATTCCCTCTCACAGAGTCCCCTGGTGCCCTGTGGGAGGGGCAGCTGCTGCTCTCAGTGACTGGCATTGGGAGGGATGGCCCCTCCAGGTGCTTGGAATGGGGTGAGTCCCCACGCTCCCTGCACCAGGCATGTCCATCCCACCATGGCCTCATCCCTGACCGGGTGCCCCTAAGGCTGCTGCCCAGATCTAGGATTCCCCTAGGTGGTTCCAGAGTCACCCTGCTTCTTCCCCACAGCCTCTGGTGCCTCTAGCTGCACCTCTCAGCCCTCTCCCTGCCACCTGGCTCCCTTCCTGCCCCCACCAGGCCTCCAGTTCACCCCTGGGGTGGGCAGTACAGCAGGTGCAGGAATCCAGGGAGCTGCTCTGCCCCATCAGGGACAGCTGGTAGCACTGGGGTGTACTGGACACTAGGGGTCAGCGCTGCCCTCCCAGCTGGAGCATGGTGCATTGGCAGACAGGGTGGGGGATGAGGTGACTGACCCTGCAGGCACTGTCTGAGGGACGGGGCTGGGCTCTGCTGAGCTGGGGCACTGCGGTGAGGTGAACGGTGACTCTCCAAATGTTCCATCTAAGCTGCAGCTGCCACCAGCTGCCTGGGAGCTGGAGCCTGTCCCTGTCCTCAGTGCAGTGGCTACTTGGACAGCTCGAACCCCAGGCTCCTTCTGGGTGGGGCAGTCCATGTGCCCGATGAGGAGGGCAGAGCAGCCAGTACCTGGCCCATTCTGCCCTGTCTGGGCTCCTGCACGCTGCCGTTGCTACAGGCCTACACACCCTAGAGCAAGCTACATGCACAAGGGTTGACAGCAGCAGCATTTACTCCCCTCATCACCTTGGCCTGGGGCTCTGGGAGGAGCCAGGTGCCAGCAGGGAGCCCTGCTCTCAGATCAGAACAGAGTGGGACATGGGGTGTCACAGGCTGGGCCCAGCCTGGAGAGCCTCCATCCCCTGTGGCAGACTGTGCCCTGACTGCTGGGTGGCAGAGCTGTTGAGGGCCCTCTGGAAATGCCCACTGGGTCCTTCCCCCTTCACCTGCCCGAGGGCTCATTCTGAGGCCATGTTGGGCCTCAGCTGTCAGATAAGCAGAGGCTCTCCCAGAGGGACACAGCACAGGGCGTTCCTGGGAGCTGCAGAAACCTGGCCAGCCCCGGGTGTCACGTCCCAGAGCACTTCCGTTCACTGCGAGGAGCGGTTGGTGGGTGAGAGGAGGAAGGAAGGAGCCAGCGGAGAGGGCTTGGGGGCTTTATTCCCTGACTGTCTGGGTAGGAAAGGGAACTGCAGAGGCAGCCTCATCTCCCTCCAGCACACGTGCTGCTGCCTTGCTGGGCAGCAGGGAGGCCTGGTGCCCACCCAGAGCCCTCGGGAGCCACTCCTGGTCAAGGGTTGCCCGAGACCAGGCACTAGGGGAGAGTACTGGGAGCCTGGTGAGGATGGGAGCATTAGGGAACAAAGCCAGGGAGTCACGCCCCACCCTACAAGCCAACCCCAGCAAGAACGAGCTACCTCCTGGCCCCACAAAGGGAGCGACGTGGGGTCCAACCCAAGGGGGAGCTAACTGTGGGCACCCCAGCTCACCAGGTGGATGCAGGCAGATAAGGGGCATAGCTGGGGCAGGACCCCCATGGGTGCTTCCCAGGCTCTGTGACGCTCCTGCCTGGCGCCACCACCCACACGTTCGAGGGCCCATGGCAAACTGGGGCCAGGTTGCGCGCCAGAACGGGACTGACGCTCGGTCTGGATCCAAGAACGAATGTTGCTGAGCAGGGGCTCCCTTACCCTTTGGCTCCAGGTGCCACCCAGCTGGCAGCAGCCCAGGCGGACAGGAGGGGCCCGCTAAGCCACACGTCCCATGTTCAGCGTGGAGGAGGCTGTGACATTTAAACCAGGAGCATTTTCAGGGCATAGGCCGCCCAGCAACCAGGCCAGGGAGAGCAGCAGGGCTGGCAAGAGAGAAGAGGCTCAGTCTGGGTTACCGGCCATGGCTCCCCAGATTGGAGAGCCAGCTACAGTGGAGACACTCGACAGGCTGGGCCTCCCCAGATACACACACGGGCTCGCAGTCGCCAGGCGTGAGCACACACACACACACACACGTACACATGTGCACGCACATACACACACATGCATGCACGTGCACGCACACACACACAAACACACACGCGCACACATGCACACACACACACTGATTGCCATAGGTTTGCCTGTCTTTGCAAACGAGATGTGCACAGACGCAGGCGTGGCCAGGTCATGCACAAACACAGACCTCCCCACAAGTAACCTGTGCAGGCCTCAGCCGGCCCCAATTTTCTCCTAGCCCTGCTCCCTGCACTGCTCCAAGGGAACCTGGCCCCACCCTGACCCCGGAGTCTGCCTGACTCTAGCCCTGATGGGAGGGGCCCCAGCTCCCCAGTGCTTCCCTGGTGCTGCTTTGTTTGAGGGACCCAGGCCAAGGCAATCAGGGAGCCCCTTGCCCAACGAGGTCATTGGCAGATCACCGGGCAAGTCGCTGGACTCAGTGTTATTATCCAAGAGAGGGAATCAAGGGGCCTATATGTCACCCAGCAACATGCCATGGGCCAAGAGGCCTATAAGCCACCGACTGGCCCTGGAGAATCCTATGACAGGCCCCGAGTCCCTGCTCAGTGCCACAATGTGAAGGGGAGACAGAATCAAGTTCCAGCCAACTTCTGGTGGGATTGTCGCCCTGGGCACCAAGGGGGGGCACTGCCCAGCTGGTGGGGGGGAAGGGCTGGGGTTTGTCTCTAATCCCCACATGTCTGTAGGAGCCAAGGCAAGAAACCGAATGGCGAAAGGAAGCCCTGGGGCTCAGAAAGGGAAGGTCTTTAATCTCCAGCTGGTTAACCAGGGAGCCTGTTTGCAAAGGGAATCAAAAAAAAGCCAGTAAAAGAGGCACGCAGCCTCTGGTGTCACATGGCAAGGGAGCCTGCCCCAGGCGTCAGAGCCCCATAAACAGGGCAGGGGAAACCCGCTGTCCTGGCACGACATCCTGTCCTGAAACACAAGGCTTTCTTGGTGAGGGGCCTCCTTCATGCAGCCATGACACAAGCCCTGGCACAGCAACCTCTGCTTGCTGGTGAGGCCTAGAAGGCAAAGCAGCTGTGTGAGGCGTGGGGGTTCCCTGGAGGCCGTGAGCTCTCTCCACATGGAACTAGAGCCGCTCTGTAAGTCAGTCCACCCAGGCTTCCCCCGCCAGCTGCTCAGTGCAGCTCAAGGACCGACACAGGAGGGCATCCTCTCCATGGTGCTGGGGCTGCTAGGACTCAGCAGAGCCCTTTTCCTGGAGGGCAGGGGCGTCCTTAGGCATAGGCAACATAGGCAGCTGCCTAGGGCACCTGAAAATTTGGGGCACCACTGGGTCTTAGTGTCCACTCTCTTTTTTTCCTATCCCTGTTCTGACCCTTCCTGCAGGCTCCCACAGATGGCTGCTCTAGCCTGGTGAGTCTTCCTTGGGAGGGAATCTAGTAGTTAAAAGTGAAAAAACCTCCAGCCTGCCAGACCTATTAGCACAACATTGAAACTGTTAAAGAGACATTCAAGGGGTAATAAAGCCATTTAACAGGCATTTGCCAACCCCAAGGTATATACTGACAGGTTTCAGAGTGGTAGTCCTGTTAGTCTGTATCAGCAAAAACAAGGAAAAGTCCTTGTGGCACCTCAGAGACTAACAAATTATTTGGGCATAAGCTTTTGTGGGCTAGAACCCATTTCATCAGCTGTCCACGAAAGCTTATGCCCAAATAAATTTTTATACTGTCAGTTTCTGACTTTACTGACAAAAACAGTTGTGCATTAATGTAATATTTACACAGAACATGTCAGTCTACAGGACCTTAGTTTAAAATTTGCTTTAAAAATATTTCATTAGTGAGCTGGTGAAGATTATAAAATCACATTTCTAAAAAATGCTTGCATAGAGTTTTAGATGCACAATCATCTTTAGCCTTAAATGCATGGATCTTCAGACATACAGTTTTTTAAATAAATCCTTCAAAAGACCTCCCTTATCTAAAATACACATTTTAATTACTATAGTTAAAAAAAAAAAGTGCTTCCAAGTTTTCCTGTCCTTTCTGTCCATCCCTTCACCGCCTCTCCCCCTACTCCCCACTGAAGAGAGCCCTTAAAGGGACAACAGTCCTTCCCTTCCAGATAGCTGGACAAAGAGTTTCCCTTTCTTTACTTCTGACTATCCGATGAACTAGTTTTAAAAGAACCCTCCAGCAAAATCAGTACCTTAGTAAGACATAAAATCCTTGTTATACCTAAAATCTTTGGAAACATATTTTTTTAAAGTTGGTGAAATTTCATAACCATGTCTCTTGTTATGGAGATCACACAAAGTAAATTACTGTTCCCTTTTTCTAAAAGCAATGAACATTGTTATGAACACACTAAACCTCTCTGATTAATTTAAAATAATGTCTTTGTTTCAGTGAGTTAAATATGTAGTAATTTGGAATGCTGGCTTAAGGTTTGAGTACATTTAAAATATAAATTCAGCTTAGAAATACTGATTAAGAAAAGATAAAACAGAGAAGAGCTGCATCATGTATTCCATTATATGTAATGTTGTATTCAGCAGGACAGCTTACTCACCCTTACTACGAAGTTTTTGCAAATAAATCTCTGACAAACTTCAGGGCATATCAAAAAAACTGTGATTGACATTTTTTATTCCCAATTTTTAGTGTTTTTAATTAGGTACTTTCTTCATGTCCATTCTGCATGAGGGAGAGGGTATGGGAGTCTCTGCGGGGAACTGTGACTCTCTACCACCATGAGGCAGGCTGGGCATCTCATTATCCTTTGCTGTCTCGTCCCTCCTCCCCCTCCCCCACCAGGCTGTGAGCTTGGGCTGCCATCCGGCATAGGGGCACCAGTTTAATAATACTGCTTAGGGCCCCATAAATCCTAAGGACGGCCCTGCTGGAGGGGGTTTGCACCTGTTAAGCTGTGGTGAGCTGTAAGTGGGACCCCAGCAGGGGGTTACGTCGGTGTGAGACCCAGAGCAGAGTTGCCCATGGGGCTCTCTCCTCCTGCCTGCGTCAGAGGCCTGGGATTGGAAGCCCAGCGCTGTAACCTCATTTGAGCGGGTACAAACCCTGGGCATTCAGCCAGAGATGGAGGATGCTCCAGGGGCTCAGAGGGGGCCGCTCTGGGCTGGTTCTCCAAGTGTCTCCAAAGTGTTGCGCCTGGCAGTCAGGCCTGCGAGATGGAGCCCCTGCCAGCTCTTGGAAGTGGTGGGAGCAGAGCAGTGGTTCCAGTCCTAGCCGGAAGCGAGTGCTGCAGAGGTAGGGGTGGAGCACCCGGGCCTTCCAGCCTCTCCAGCGCTGGAGCTCAGCCAGCAGGCGAAGGCCTGGGGCTGGCTCCCCTGGGGCAAGGAGAGGTTGGGTCAGAGGTTTGAGCCAGGTCTGCTTCTCTAACACATTGGCGATGCCTCTGGCACCCTGGAGCCCTGCGGCGCTCAGGACTGCATCTTGCCGTCCTTGCTCCGCCACACCACCAGGGTGACCAGGAAAGGGATAAGGCAGATGGGGGTAATGATGAGGGCCAGCAGCACGTCCTCCGGTGGGTCGAGGAACATGGGGTGCTCCTGGGTGCAGTTCAGGAAGTAGGTGCGGTGGCTCTGGACAATGCACTCCTCGGCGATGCTGTTGGGGTAGCTGTAATTCTGTTTTTCTGCGAAGGTCTCCAGGCAGTGGCGGAGGTCACTGTATGGCCTGGGGGGGAGAGGGGACAAGCTGGGGAGTTTCCTACAGGACCGTGGCTTTATCCAGTGCCACAAACTGGCTGTGGACCAGCAAGAACCGCAGCTGAGGAGATAGGTCAGCTTGTCGTCCAGGACGGTCCCTTTCCCCAGAGCTGGCTGCTTTGCCCTGCCAGAGCGGTGTAAAGGGGCCTCCCCCGGAGGGAGTCCTGCCCCCAGCATACAACTGCCTTGTTCCCAACTCCTGGCTACCCTGCACCTCACACAGCCATGGGCACCAGGCATGCTACGGCGGCTCTTTGCAGCCGCTTTGCACGGGTGGAAATGCGGAACCCAGGCGCAGGCAGCAGGGAACTGAGCCCATCAGTTGTCATGTGTGAGACTCCCTGACTGGCCTGTTGGGTCGTGCTGCCAGGGGCTGGCTGGTGGGTGCATAATAATACTAGAGTTTGGCTCCTCTCACCCACTGAACTGCATAAAGGAGGCAGCCTCCGTAGCCCCCTTGTACAGATGGGGAAACTGAGTCATGGGAAGGGCCTTGGCTCGCCCAAGATCATGCAGCAGAGCCGGGAATTAACCCAGGACCCAAGTCCCAGTGTGTTTCCTTACCCACTAGAACCACAGCCCAGCCCAGCCCTGTGCACAAGCCACAGGCAATGCACAAAGCCAGGCACACGCCTTCAAGCTGTGCCATGGGAGCACGCGGGGGGCTGGAGAGGAGCTAGGGGGGCAGCAGGGGGCAGGGAACACGCAAGTGCTGCATGTTTCAGCCACACCCGGCTCGCCACAGGCCATGCTGACGCCAGACCTGTGCCGAGCAAAGCAGCAGGTTGGTTGGATTCCTCAGCAGGCCGGGCCGAGGGCCAGCAGGCCCCTGGGGAGCAGGCTAGAGTTGAAAGCTCTGGGCTCTGCTGGGACTGAGCTTGTTGAGAGGCAGACACAGACGAAGCTCTGCCCACCTTGGGAACTAGCTACAAGGACACCCACCCTGTGTTTCAGCTTTGCCTGCCAGGTGGAGTCCCCTTCCCACTCCTCTTCCTCGTCCCCATCCCAACCTCCCCTCCTCACCCCCTCCCATCCTGAACCTCTCCATCCCAACTCCTCCCCATCCCTATCCCGACCCCCCTTCCTCACCCCCACCCTGTGGAGCTAGCTGCTCCAAATGGCTCTGGAAATCAGTGTCCATGAACACACCCGAGGGCTCGGCGAACTCACAGGTCCAAGAAGCCAGCGGGTCGCAGGTGCCAGGCAGGAGGCAGGGCGACCTGCCCCAGCCTGGGGAAAAAACTGCCGCACCTTGGACCCTTGGGCTGCTTGGGTGGGGCTGCTGGGGATTTCAGGCTTTTTGAACCAGTCGGGCCTGTCCCCCAAACACCTCATGCCCTTTGGCACGTCCCGGCAGCCACATGGCTGGAGACTAACAGTTCCGCTGGGTTAGAGTCAGTGCATTGGAAATCAGGAACAAAACAAGCCTTTTCCTTTCATTCAAAGTTCCCTGCAGAAAACAATCCCCGAGCTCTGCCCAGCCCCAGATGGGTGTCTGGCTCAGTGGGGCCCCAGTACAGCCAGTGGGACGCACATCCCTGCCACCCCACATCGCATCACCCAGAGGCAGCTGCCCTCTGCTGGGTTCCCAGCCTCCCAAGGCTGAGAGCCCTCTGTGCTTTGCCCCCAGCAGCTCTGCTGGGCTGCCCGGGGCTCTCTGCAGCTCACAGGCTGGTGCATGGTGGAAAGGGCTCTGCCGGAAACCAACAAGCAAACGCTACAGTGCAGCTTCATGGCCAGGGCTGGCCAATCCCCCGGCCCCTGCGGTACCTGCTGATGACTCTCCATTCACACAGCTGCACCCTGGTCACGTTCCTCATCCAGTGACTGAAATTGGCCCAGCACATGTAGGCTATCAGATTGTACTTTTCATCTGGAAAGAAGAAAATCAAAGCGCTTGGCAGCTGTCTCGGGCCTGGGAGCCCAGTGCTACCCGCTGGGCAGAGTGCCCACCCCTTGGGACAGGCAACGACCGGGACAAAGCTGGCAAGGCTGGTCTCTGACTGATTCAAGCAGCTCCCTGCTGCCCAAGCCTGGAGTTCCCTTCCCAGCTACCCCTCCCCATTGATCGCATACCAACTCCCAGCGGGGTGGCTCTAGGGGCCCCCTCTGGGATGCTGGCAGACCAGGTGCCAGCTCATGCCAAGGTCCCCATGTCTCAACTGACCACTGACAAATACACAGCAGGGCTCAGGCTGGCTCCCCTGGGTGTTTGTGGTGTTCAAGCAGGCAGCAGAGCTATAAGAATGGGTTTTGTGTTTATTGGAAGTTTGTGAGCGGCTCACAGCACTGATCTCACATACATCTATAAGGGAATAGCTGAGCATCCATATGGAGAGCCTCTCTGACTGTGTAAATCCCCAGCCAGGAGAGAGACTTTCACTAGTGCCAAGTGCTGATCTGTAGCATGGGTGTTACATTCTGTCCGGGAGGGCTGGTCCAGCGACACCAGACGCACTATTGTGGGATGTTAAAGAGGACAGAAGACGTTGTGGTTCTGCTCTTGACCCCCCATGGAGATGAGTCATGCAAGTGGATTCCTCCCATCAGCTGAGTTTGCAGCTCAGAGCAGGGGAAAGAGGGGAATAAAAACCCTCAACAAGAAGGAACTGGATCTCCATGCTGCTTGGACCCAGGGGGTAAATTTTCTAGGCAGAAGCATGGGCTTCCCTAACTGCTTAGCCTGGATTAGTCCTAAAGGACATGCAGAGCTTGCTTATTATAGAAGCTTCTATTATCTTTTGAAACATAAGCTTGTGCATGTGTGTTTACCTGCTTTAACCTTGCGAATAACTTCTTGTTTCCTTTTCCTAGTTACAAGAAATACTTCATGTAGGTTAATATCAGCTTGGCTACAAGCGTTGTCTTTGGTGTGAGATATGAGGTGGTAAGTGACCTGAATATTGCTGTGATTCTTGGTGCAAGGGACCATCTCTCACACAGGCAGGTGCCCCTGAGTGGCCAGACAAGGGGTACCCCAGGGGCCTGTCTGCGACTCCCCGTTAAGGCTGTTATGGTGCTGGAGGAGCTCACACTGGGTAACAGGCCGGTGAGATCTAAGCATGAGATCTCAGTCAATCCGGCGCTGGTGCCCTGCTTCCTACCAGGCTGCCCCAAGGCTGGTGCTCGTGCTCCTGAGTCACTGCAGGCAGCTCGAGGCTCTCCATCGACAGGGCTGAGGGTAGGCCCCAACGCAGGACAGTGAAGTTTGGACCCTGCCCAGTGGCAAAGCCC
Organism: Chelonoidis abingdonii; assembly: GCF_003597395.2. Lineage (NCBI taxonomy): Eukaryota > Metazoa > Chordata > Testudines > Testudinidae > Chelonoidis > Chelonoidis abingdonii. Next base: position 1,009,408 of record NC_133789.1, read on the forward strand.
CAGCCTGAGGGACTGGCTGGGTGGCACCAGGCGGTGGGCTGGGGAGGGGGCCTGCAAGGCTGGAGAGATTCAGCAGCACCTATGTGCCCAGGGACCCCAGCATTCTCAGGGCATGTTTCTGTGCCCATTCCCACTGTCTCCAGGTGCCACTTGCAAGGCACCAATTTTCCCAGAAGAGCCCCGGTCCCACCCTTGTAGTGTCTTCTACCTGGGAGCTCTCAGGCCTGCAGGGCGCGAGGTGGGGAAGGCCACACAAGCCATAGAGTCAACACAGGTGAGTGGTGCCCAGCCCCCACCAGTGCTGACGGAGCCAAGCGATGGCAGGGCCGATGGCCCAGCTGCACTGCCCGTTTGTTGACAAAGGGAGACAGGTACCGGGCAGAGACTTGCTAGCCAGCGGCAGGGGAGGAATCCCTGGAGTGCTGGCTTGGTCGCAACACGGCGAGCTCCGTCCTCACTGCCCCACCTGTGGCTGGGCGCTCTTGGCACTTACCCGCAGTCAGGTTGAGGAGCAGGTTCTCAGGCTCCTCAATCACCATCTGGTTCTGGAGCTCAGCCAGAGACTCGTTGGCTCCTGGGGGGGTGGCGGTGCCTGCGGGATGGAGCTCGCTCCCGAGAGCCGCTGGAGGAGGGGGAACCTCAGTGAGATGCAGCCCACGGGTTTGCTTCTGCCCGGCCAGGTGTCCTGCCCCAAACGGGGGGCTCACATGGGGCAGCGACATCCCTGGGCTGTTCCCTGGGTCCCTTTAACCAGGAATCAGGATGGGGCACAAGGGGGGAGGTTCGATTCTAGAGGAGACACCAGATAAGGGGCAGCGCGGGTGTGGTCCATGTGGCCTGGAAGCTGGCCTGAGCCCGACACACCCCAGCTCCAACCCCTCCCACCCCTGGTGGCTCCATCGCTCAGTCCAACGCACCCCGGGGCCTGTCAGGGCTTCCTGGCTCGGCGTGTCTCACTAGTAGCCAGCCAGGGCGGCAAGACCACAGGGCTAGAAGGAACAGTGTGAACTCTCCCCAGGCCCTGTCAGTGCGATGGCCTGACACCCGCCACACGCCCACAGCCCAGCCAGGCAGCCGCAGCAGGGGTGGGTGTGGGAGCAGAAAGGGGAAGCGAAGGGGGTGCGAGCTAGAGCCACTGGCAGGGTGGAGAAGCTCCAGCCCCATATGGTGCCTCTCCTCTTTGCACATAGGTTAGCCCAGCTCCTCCGGTGGGGATCACCCCACCCCACTCTAGAGGGCTCAGGGGCCATTCCCTCTGCTCTTTGCCCTGGCTGCCAGCTCCCCACACACTGCCCCATCAGTGCCTCCCCTGGGACCTCTGGGGCCAGCGGAGAGCTGGTCTCAGTGGCCTGTGCAGTCTGTGGCTTCTCCATGGAGGCTGCCCATGGTACCAGCTGCCATGCCGTGAGGCGGAGAAGCCTCCTCCTTGGTCCGGGGGTGCAGAGTGGGGCAGGGGCTGGAGCAGCCTGGCTCACTGACCCTGCAGTTCCAGCCTGGGCGATTTATAGACGGCCCCATTGACCACTTTGGTAGCGGCTTCCATGGGGCTGGCTGTGGCTGGGGGTCTCCGAGTCCCTGCGACGTTGGGGGGGGATGCCCTCCACTGAGGGTGCTAAGGGCCTGGGCCCCAAACAAGAGACTTCACTCTGTAGGCCAACCTGCTCGGCTCCCCCTTGGGCCCCCCTTCATTTCCCAGCTGCTCCCCCTCCCCCTACCTCTTCCCGGCTGGGACAGGGACTATGGGGCTGAGTCCATGTCCCTGGGCAGGGCAGTAAATAGGGGCTCTGTAAGCCTGTGGCACCCAGTGCTGATGACTCCCGGACCGTCTGAACCCAGGCTGGGAGCTGGTGAACCCGGTGGAGAAGGTGGAGTCAGCCCAGCTCGTCCCCAGGGCAGGATGAGAGTCTGGCCAGGCGTTCACAGGCTGCAAGAGAAGGGGCTCTGGTCTGTGGCATGGCAGGGATGTAGGGGGCTGGTCCAGGGCTCAGCGGGGCTGGTTTGGGGCTCAGAGGGGCTGGGGGGCTGGTCCGGGACTGGTCCGGGGCTCAGTGGGGCTGGGGGCTAAACGGGCTCAGCAGGGCTGGGGGCTGCCCTGGGGCTCAGTGGCGCTGGGGGGCTAGTCTGGGGCTCAGCGGGGCTGGTCCAGGGGGCTGGACTGGGGCTGGACTGGGGCTTAGCAGAGCTAAGGGTCTGGGCTAGGGCTCAGTGGGGCTGGGGGCTGGTCTGTGGGATTGGGGGCTGGTCTGGGGCTCAGGGGAGCTGGGGGCTGGTCCATGGGACAATGGGGCTGGTCCGGGGCTCAGGGGGCTGGTCTGGGGCTCAGTGGGGCTGGGGGCTGATCTGGGGCTCAGGGGAGCTAGGGGCTAGTCTGGGGCTCAGGGGGGCTGGTCCGGGGCTCAGGGGGCTGGTCTGGGGCTCAGTGGGGCTGGGGGCTGATCTGGGGCTCAGGGGAGCTAGGGGCTAGTCTGGGTTTTGGGCAGCGCTGGTCTGGGGCTCAGTGGGGGCTGAGGAGGGGGGCTGATATTCTGTTGGGGTTCTGGTCCTGTTTGTAGGTTAGGGGACTGGGGGCTGGTCCATGGGACAATGGGGCTGGTCCGGGGCTCGAGGGGCTGGTCCGGGGCTCAGGGGGGCTGATCTGGGGCTCAGGGGGGCTGGGGCCTGATCTGGGGCTCAGAGGGGCTGGGGGCTGATCTGGGGCTCAGCAGGGCTGGGGACTGATCCGGGGGGCTGGGACTGGCCCCTTGCTGTCTCTCCATTTGTTCCTGTATTTGCAGGATCTCACAGCGACCAGCTCTTCTTGCTCCCATCAGCATGTCCGTGTAGGAGCAACAGCTCTGGGCTCCCGGGGCCAGGCAGCGGCCAGTGAGGGGCCCTCACGGGCTTGTCTCTAGCACCTCTCAGGCCAGGCCATGAGCAGCCGTTTCATGCAGCCCCTTTGGCTCCTCCGTCCTGGGGCCTTTCCAGCTTTGACTGGGAATTCTCTGCCAGTTTGAGCTTCGTTAAGGTCCGTGTATGTTTGTGCTACTAATTAGCAGGAAAGAACCAAAGGCCCTGAGCCAAGAGAACCGTCCAGCGGTAACGCACTGCTCGCCAGGTGCCAGTGTCAGTGCTGACAGGACCCAGGGGCGCGGAATAGTGAGGGGCATCCCAGCCAGTCCCAGGAAGCTGCATCTCCTTGCAGACACGCTCCTGCCCCTCCATGAGAAGGGTCCCGGGCACAGTCACATGCAGTGTAACAGCGCTGCACAAAACCCAGCTACCAATCCCCCAGCTCCTCCTGGAGCCCAAGCTCCATCATACCCACAGGGACACTGAGGCACAGAAAGGGCAGGGACCTGCCCAAGGATGCAGAGGCAGCCAGGTCCAGAGCTGGGAATGGAGCCCGGGAGTCTGGGCTCCCAGCATGGGAGGGAGGGGTCCCTAAGGCCTTATCCTCCGCACAGGCATTACCCCTACCACTCAGATCTCTGAGGTGAGGGCTGCAGACCCCTCCCTTCAAGCCCCCTTTCACAGAGTCCAGGGCGGAGGGGTCACTCTGAGCCCAACAGCCAGTTCCTGCCCCGGGACCTCTTGTGCATTAGGGAGCTAGACCTTGGGGGCTGGGTTAGTGCTAGCTATGCCCCCCCCAACACACACAGAGCACCCTGGGGCTCCAGAGGGGTCTGACTTGCAGAAGCTGGAGCCAAGTCTTGCTTTGTCAAGTGGCCCAAAGCTGCAAACTCCCCACCTCAAACTCCTGGAGCTGGAGCAAACCCAGCTGGCCTGCAGCACTTACCCCAGAGCAGCAGCAGCAGGAGCCCAGGGGAGAGCCTGCCAGAGCCGGTCTCTCTGCAAAGTGCCATCCTGAAAAGCCTGCCTGCTAATGGTCAGGACAACTATTTCAATGGAAATAACAGGAAGCAACTCCTTTCCTCTGACAGGGCTGGTAGTGACTACAGAAGACGTGTGAAAAATGAGATTACTCAGTGCTGCCTTAAACCAGACCTCCCTGTGGGACACCCGTCAGAAGAGTCCGCCTGCCGGGCCCGGCTCCGCCAGCTGGGCATGGCTCCTCCAGGGCACCGAGCCTTCGCCAGCCCTGGGCGGCTCCCCGTGTCACCCCTCGCAGCTGGGGCCGGTGGGAGAGGCTCTGCTCCCTCCACCGCACAGCAGCGTTTCCGAGGCCTACTGTTTGTTTACTTGTATATTTCCCTTTAATCCCATCTGGGCTGGGTTGTGAAATCCACTGGCTCCAAGGAGCGAACACAGAACGTGCACTAGCCCAGGATGGGCACTGCCATTAGTGAGCCGTGGGACTCGCGGGGCCGCGGGCACGGGCTGGCTAATGTGCCCAAACACCACCTGCCCATGCCCCATCAGCCTGGGGAAGAGCCAGTCCCCCCACCGCCCCGCGGAAAGGGGTGAGATGGGGCAGCACTGGGGCACCTGCCCAGGCTGCCAGGAAACCTCACAGCTGCTTAGTGAAGACAAACTTGCTCTGTCAGTGCCCCTCAATCCTGACCCCCAGCCCCCCTCCTATCCCAGCCCTGGGTGCCCTCCGCACACAGCTCTGCCAGTGCCCCTCACTCCCAACCCGCAGCCCCCCTGCTATCCCAGCCCTGGGCGCCCCCAAGCAGAAGTGAACACTTCAGAAAGACACCACGCAGTGCAGTAGGACTGTGATGCACTCCTGCAGGAATCAGGCTAAGACCAACCAAACTCATGTCACTTGTAGCTTGAGACAGCATTTGATTCCAATGTTTCCCCTTTAAAAGTCAGTCTCTGGAACTCCCATACTGTGTGTAAATCACAAGGCAAAAGGCTTGCGGTTAGGAAGATCCTATCACTCTGTGTGTTGGGCTTTCATTGGAAATGTCCTTGAGTCACTGGCCAATTAGTGCTGGGCTGCACCATCGGAGCGTGTTCCAGGAAGCTCCCAGCCGTTCACTGGAAAGCAGCCGCATCTGGAACGGATAACGCCCCAGCATATGAAGCTGCCCGGGGTGGATTCAGGGTTAGAGCCCCTGGATCCTGTTCTTTGTTGTCTGGAGCCGAGGCTTGAGTTCGGCGCATAGTTTCCCTGCCAAGGAAACACCCACTGATGTCAGCTGTAGTGCTGGAGTTTAGACAGGGCCATGCTGTCACTTGTTCATGTGATTCTCCTCCGCCTGGTCGAGCAGCGGCTCCAGAGCTCACCCTCTCTCCCCCACATTCTGCCAGCCAAAGCCTGTTCTCCTGGCTCCTGCCCCGGGGGATTCGAGTCCGGGCAGGGGAAGCAGACGGCTGCAGCAGGGCCTGGAGCCTGCTGAGGAGAAGCCAGCTTGTGGGAGTGGGGCAGAGCCTGCGATCGCTGCCCCACTGAACTTGGGACCTGCTCCAGGTGTGTCTGCACTGGCTGAGTGCTCCGGACAGGCCAAGGCTGCAGGGGTCTGGGTTCAGCTCCTCTAATCACTGCTGGGCCCGGAAAGCAACCAACATTTGCACTGTCCTCAGCCCCCCCTCCCTTCCGCAGGGCCTGGAGTACTCCCCCACCCCAGCCCAGCTGCCCCCTGGGCCGGGCAGCATTGCTCCACCCTGTTACAGCGAGGGGAGGGGCTCAGGGAGTCCGGGGCGGAGCTGGGAACAGAATTCCAAACCCCTCCACTCTAACCACTAGACCCCATTCCCCTCCCCAAGCCAGGGACAGAACCCAGGAGTCCTGGCTCCCAGACCCACCCCCACTCAAACCCACTAGTTCCCCCCTGTCACGGAGTGTGGGGAAGTCAGGGCCCTGCACCCCCAGCTTCCTGCGATTCACTGTGACTCTCAGCCAGCCAGTAACACAGAAGGTTTATTTTGATGACAGGAACACAGTCCAAGACAGGGCTTGCAGGCACAGACAACAGGATGCCCTTTAGTTAGGTCCATCTGGGGCTCCCAGGGAGGCCCCAGCCCTGTTGGGAAGCCCAAGCCCTGTCGGGGGTCCCCTCCATTTCCCAGCCAGCTCCAAACTGAAACTTCCCCCAGATTCTCACTCAGCCTCCCCCTGGCTCCTCCCCCAGCCTTTGTGTCCTTTGTCTGTCACGGAGTCCCCGGGTGATGCTCTGGAACTGCTCCCCACTAAGCCAGTCGGGACTTTGGGGAGCCTCCTCTACCTTGGAGCAGACTGTCTGCAGGGCAAGAAGCTCACACGGCTTCACCTCTTGGGTCTCTCCTTGGAGCATTCGCATGTCGCCCCTCAGTGTGCTTCCCACAGCGAGCCCACCCAGACAGGGTCCTGGGGAAGCCACAGGGTCCTGCACCCCCACTTCACAGTCAGGCGTGACTCTCAGCCAGCCAGTAACACAGAGGTTTATTCGATGACAGGAACAGGGTCTAAAACAGAGCTTGTAGGTACAGCGAACCGGACCCCTCGGCCGGGTCTATTCTGGGGGCAGTGAGCCAGACCCCCACTTCTGCCCTCACTTCCCGTCCCCAGCCAGCCCCAGACTAACAACCCCCTCCAGCCCCTCCTCTCTGCTCAGCTCCTTTCCCGGGCCAGGAGGTCACCTGATCCTTTGTCTCAACACCTTCAGTGGCACCTTTGCAGAGGAGGGGCCCAGGCCATCAGTTGCATAGAAGACAGAGTGCCCGACATTTAGGGGCACTGGCCCCTTCCTCTGTAGCAATCACACACCCTGATCCCACCACCTAGATACTTAAGAACTGCATAGGGGACACTGAGGCACCAACACAGTTTTCAGAGCAAACATTAAGAACAGTCCCGTTCGTCACAGTCCAGTTTCACCAGGAGAGGTGTCACCTGGCTTCCAACCCCCCTCCTGGGTTCTCAGTTACATGCTCAGGTAGCCTCCCTTCCCCAAGGCAGGCAGTCCCAGCAAAACTCCCTGCAACCTTCCCAGGTCAATACTCCCCACTCAGCATTCAAGGAACACATCAAGAACATTCCCACTTCATCACACCCACTCCCCTTCCAGAGCCAGGGATAGAACCCAGGGTCCTGGCTCCAGCCCCGCCCCCACTCAAACCCACTAGTCCCCACTCCCCTCCCTGAGCCAGGGAGAGAACCCAGGAGTCCTGGCTCCCAGCACCCCCACAACCACTAGACCCCACTCCCCTCCCTGAGCCAGGGATAGAACCCAGGAGTCCTGGCTCCCAGCCCCACCCCCACTCAAACCCACTAGACCCCACTCCCTTCCCCGAGCCAGGGATAGAACCCAGGAGTCCTGGCTCCCACACCCTCCAACCACTAGACACTCTCTCTTCCTTTCCAGTTGGTGCCCAGGACTGAGTGAGAAGAAGCCCTTTGTCTGTTGAGCACAGATGGTGCCGCAGGGAGGGGCCGATCTGGCTTTGGCTCAGCCTCCCTGGCCTTGCGGAGCGTCAGAGCAACCAGGAGAGGGGTCAGGCAGGCAGGCATGGCGGCCATGGCTAGGATGGGCCCCAGAGGTGGCTGGCTGGGCTGGGAGTTGGCAGGCATGGTGCAGTTGGTGAAATACTCCATGTGGATCTGCAGGAAGAAGGAGTCAAGAGCAGGGCTGGGCCAGGGGCAGGACAGAGCCTCCGCCATCAGCACCGTGCAGTTGGAGAGGTCGCTGTAGGTCCTGGGGATGGAGAGGAGGAGATATGAGGCTGAGCCTGGCCGGGTCTGTGGGGTTTGGGGCTTCTGGGCTCAGCAGCAGCCAGCGAGGTGGCCCAAACAAGTCCCCAGCTGGGCACTGACTGTGCACCCGGTAATAGCAGTGATGGGGCACCATTCACCCGCAGGGTTCCCATGGTCCTCAAACTGCATGCACTGGGCACCCTGCAAAGCACCCACTGCTGGGAGCTGAGCAGCCACCAGCCCACAGCCCGTGCCGCAGGCAACCGATGGTGCATCTCCCCCCTGCCCCCACATGTGGGAGGCTGCAAGCAGCCGATGCAGGCAGGACACCGCACACAGCCGATGATGCACCACACACCATCCAGCCCATGGGAGGCCGCAGGCAGCTGATGGTGCGCCGCACACCTCCCCGCACGCAGGATGCCGATGGTGCGCTGCACACTTCCCCGCACGCAGGACGCTGCATGCAGCCGATGGTGTGCCACACACCACCCCGCATGAGGGACGCCGATGGTGCGCCTCATACCACCCTACAGGCGGGAACCACAGGCACCGGATGGCGCGCTGCACACCACCCTGCATGAGGGACGCCGATGGTGCACCGCACACCTCCCTGCACACGAGACGCCAATGGTGCACTGCAAACCACCCCGCACATGGGACACTGATGGTGCACCGCACACCTCCCCGCACGTGGGACGCCACAGGCAGGCGATGGAGAGCTGCACACCTCCCCACATGCAGAACATCGATGGTGTGCCACACACCACCCCACAGGAGGGATACTGATGGTGCACTGCACATCTCCCCACACACAGGACGCTGATGGTGCACCGCACACCTCCCCACACACAGGACGCTGATGGAGGCCACATGCGCCAGAGGCACTGCACAATGCGCCCTGCTCACAGCGTACTGACAGCGGTGTGCAGGAAAACAGGCCACATGGCAGCACTGACTCATTTGAAAATCCCCTTCCCCAGCGGGATCATTACCGAGCCGGGGTGCTCGGGGTCCCGGAGCCTGTCTAAGAGCAAACCCCAGTGAGACAATGCTCTGCCCCGGCGCCCGCCTGTGCCCCAGCACTGCATGCACTCGGCTCCCAGCCCAGGGCGCCTCAGAAGCAAGGATCTGTCTGGGGTGGACGGGCATCCACACCTGCTGATCTGCTCCCACTGACACCGGCTCCACTCTGGCGTGGCCATGATTGTGGCGTGGAAGGTGGTCCAACAGTACAGGGAGATCCACTCCAGGTAGGTGTCCCTGCAGTGGGCCGACCTGCCCTCCTCGATAAAGGGGCCTAGGGGAAGAGATCTGCCTGTTAGTCCCCCCAGAGGAGCTGTGGCAGAGCTCTGGCACTGCCATGCCAGCCTAGCCTGCTCTACCCCAGCTCCTGGCAAGGCACACGGGCTAGGGGAATGAGGGACCCCAACCCGCAGCTCCCTCCTGCATTTTCCAGCTCTTTCACTAGGTCTGTCCGCTGCAGCGCAGCTCCTGTCCCCTCCCACAGCACAGTGGAGTCCAGCGCATGCCCCTCGCCTTGGCCCGACAGCATCAGAACCAGCCTCTGGCTCCCCGGAGAGGCTCTTCTGAAAGCCCCAGCTAAGACACGAGATCCCAGGGGCCTGGCCAGACACTCAGCTCTCACAGTTTGGGCTGGGCTGGGCTGGGTGGATCCAGGAAAGTGCTTTTGTCCCCTGCCTCCTAGCAGGGCCTGGGCCCGGAGAACAAGCCTCAGTGTTAGCAGGCTGCTGGCACAGTGTTGTGACCCTGGGCCTGGGGCCTGCCCCAAGGCTAAGCCAGTGCCCGTTCACTCCAGGCACCATCGGCTGCTCTCTGGGAGCAGGGCAGGGAGCCCTGCAGGCTGGCCCAGTGTCCCCTCTCTCTGCTCAGCCCTGGTGCATCCCCCTCCCGGGTCTGTGGGGACGCCGAAGCGAAGCACCTGCTATGGAAACTGAAGTGTGGTGCATGGTGCCCCTGTGCAGAGCCTCCCAGCCCTGTTGGGGGGACGGACACCTGGGCGTGATGGGTGCAGGGGGGCGTCACTCACCGTCTTCCTCCAAATACAGGTAATGACCTGCAAGAACAAAGGGGAAGGATCAGTGCAGGGAGGGGGCGAACCAGCGGGCCCTGGCTAGGGTGAATCTGTCCAGCTCCCGTCTCAGCTGTGTGGGCACCATCAGCAGCGATGGGCACCATCTCCCTCCACCCCAGCCCAGGCTGCTCTACCCGCTAGCCAAGAGCTTGGGGAATCCTCCAGGAAGGGACCCCAGCAGCAGGGGGTCCCCATGGAGCTGGGTGCCCTCAGCACTGTGTGGGAGCTATGGGGAAACAGGTTCCTGCTGGGGGGAGACCCCCAGGTGCCTGTGGTTCAGCATCCCTGACAGCGCCTAGCTCAGGGGCAGGAGTGGGGGCACCGAGGGGGGGCACAGAGTGAAGAAGGGAGCTCAGGATCAGGCCCCCAGGATTGTTCCCGGGGTCCCACGTTGGAAGGCGAATACAGGGGGCTCTTACTTTCATCCTCGAGGTCTCCGTAGGTCAGCTCCCCATGCCCTGCACCAGGAGACGAGAGTGGTCACGGCAGAGCTGGGCTTGGGCCCCACAGGCCATTCTACACCCAGCCCTGTCGCCTGCCCAGGCTGAGATGAGCTCAGCAGGGGAGGCCCCGGCTTTAGAGGGAGACGCCGAAGGGCCGGGCTGGGGCTTCCCCCTGGGCCCTGGGAGACCTCCTCGTGGAGAGCAGGGTCCATGCGCTCAGGCAGTGCACCCCCCATGGCTGTAGCCAGGCTGTCTGTGGGGGCCGGGCTCCGACATCCGAGGGGCTGGTTCCTGAGCAGCCAGCTGGATTTTCCGGGCGGAGGAAGGTTGCTGCAAATATCGCCCTGACTCTGCTCCGAGGCCCAGGGGTGGACGGAGCCGGGGAGTGGGTCTAGCAGGGCGGAGATGGAGACGGAGGATGGAAATGCCCAGGGACTGACCACGCTGCATGTCCCTCCCTGGCACAAACCCACTCATACCCCAGAGGGCCATTCCCATCCACCCCCAAGGACCTTGGATATGGGCCCCATGGCCCAGCATAGAGCCCAGCGCCAGCCCACCAGGACCCCCTCCCGAGTCCCACCCCCCAGCACAGCCCCAGTGGCTCTCAGTGCCTTGGCTTGGGATGGGCTTACTCAGCACCAAGACAGGCCCTGGCTGGGAGCGTGAAACACTGATCGGCCCCCGGGATCTCCGACAGGCTGTAAACCACCTCAGAGCTGCTTGGCAGCCGCTCTGCTCAGGGCTCCTGGGGTGGGGAGGGGTCCCCAACGGGACAGCCCAGCAGAACCCAAACCCATGGGAGACGTGAGAGCCAGGAGTGCCCTGCGGGGGGTGGGCAGATGGGCTGTACCCCTCCCAAACGGTAATGAGCCCTCAGGACAGGAGTCAGACCAACGCATCCGAGCCCCTGCCCAGTCCTTGGGGGCCCTAGGGACGGGACGCAAGGAGAGCGTTCGTGTCCCCCACTCAGACATCCCAGCTGGGCACTGAGGCTGTCAGAGGAGCGGGGCGGGGGCTGCGTGTGCCGGAGGAAGCGATGGGCCCAGGGACGAGCCCTTAGGTTGCCTTGTCTGACTCCATAGTCTATGTCAAGGGCCTGCCTGTGGGAGACACCCCACCCGGCCACGTGCTGCACGGAACCCCTGGGCCTGCGCCAGGGACCCCACTGGGCACCTGCCCCTCCAGAGCAGCAGGGAGTGCTGGCCACCAGCCAGGGTGCTGGGGATGGGGAGCAGCTCCCGAGGGGCTGGGCTCTTCATGTTGGCAAGTGCCAGGCAGCTGGACTGTCCCTGGGGGGTGCCAGCCCAGGGGACACTGCTCCCTTCAGTCCATCCCCACCAGCAGGGCCGAGCAGTAGCAGCTGCCCTGGGGCAAGGAGAAGAAACAAATGCAGCAGCTGGAGCCTGGGCAGTTTGCCAGGGTCGGCCTCTCTCTGCCCGGGCAACATGTCAGGCCTGGCGTCAGGCTCAGCATCCAACCCGCTGGGGATCAGACCACAAGGGACCCAGCAGGAGTTGCCAGGCCTGGGCTCTTTGGGAAATCTGGCCCCACAAGCAGGACCCTTACCCCACTGCAAGAGAGGGATTAGCAGCCAGTAGCAGAGGTGGTGCCGGGGCTGGACAGGCATTCTCCCCACCTGCGGGGCAGGGTGCAGAGTTCCCCAGGAGAGGAACACCAGGGCCCTTCCCCAGATATACCCCAGCTGCTTATCGCCCCATCTAGTGCCTGGGCTCTTGACGGCTGCCCAGCCAATGGGAGGGAAGAGGGCAGGGAAAACATCCGCTCTTCCAGCCTCCAAAGTCATCAGATAAGAGGTCAAGTGAGATCTCTAGGCTGCGGGTAACTGTACAGGGAGGGAGGAAGCTGGTTCCTCTGCTTGGGATGGTGGCAAGGGAGCACTCCAGGGTCTGGGACTGGGGGACAGGCTGATGGCTGACTGGTGCCATGCATTTCTGGTCACCCGCTCCAATGTCTTCCTAGCTTTGCCAGATGCATTTTGTTAGGAAAACAGCCCCAGCCCCTGGAGAGCTGAGGCACTGGTTGAGGGGAGCAAAGCAGCCACTGCCCAGGCTCTGGAGTAGCCACACAGAACAAAGACAATTGCAGGGTGAGAAACCCACCCATGGAAAATCTCCAGGTACCAAATCTGTCTCTCGTGGGAATAGGGTGACCAGATGTCCCGATTTTAGAGACAGTCCCGATTTTTGGGTCTTTTTCTTATATAGGCTCCTATTTCCCCACCCCCCGTCCCAATTTTTCACACTTGCTGTCTGGTAACCCTACGCGGGAAGACACAGAGCTGGGCTGGCCCTACTGGGATTTCAGCTGGTTGTTACACGACATTTTGGGACTGGGTTCCCGCACTGGAGCAGGGATGGGGAGTTGTCTAGCACCATTTGCACTGTCTCTCATCTAGGGCTCCGCCCCACCCCCCAGGAGAAAGTAAGAGCGGCCTCGGGGCTCTAGCTAGTGCTCCGCTCCCCTGAAATGCCCTCGGAGAGCCGCAGTGTGATGTGCTCTGGCAGTGCCCCTAACATGCTCCTTACATCAGGGCTGTGAGCAGGGGAGCGCAGATCCCACGTGCTGCAAGTGGGGAAGCCATTTCTCCCTGCTTTAACGCCCCAGGACTCTGCCAGAGCAGCATAGGAGGGCTGGAAGGCAGGTGAGACTCGGGCTCCAGGTAGTTCAAAGTGATGCTTGGACCCCTCTGCCCCCCACCCCCAGCTACACACGTTATATAGGGGTGCTTAATACTGCGGTGATGTGCGGCACTAGAACCTAACTGGGCTGGGCCAGGATTCTCTCCAGCTCCTGAGAACGGGCATCACGGTAAGTCAGGGATCGTGCGGGAGGGGAGCTCGCTCTCTGTTAGCAGCCAGACGTCACAATCCTGCCTGCAAGCTGCAGCCTGCAATGCCTTACAGCTATGCCCTGAGACTGCTGACCGGGCAGCTGCATGCGCCACCGAGCAGGGAGAGGGTCAGCTCAGATCAGGGTGCCCAAGAAAGGGCAGGATTCCATCAGTGTCAGCATCTCGGAGCGTCTCCCCTTCCCTGTGGGAGAAATTCCGGGCAGTGCAAATGAAAGCAATAGGTAAAGCCGGGACCATCAGCAGGGCCCCAATTCACTCCAGAGGGGAAGGAAAAGTCCAAACAAAACATACAAAGACGGGCGATGATAAACCAGTACAGGGATAAGGGGAGGCACAGAGAGCGAGAAAACAAACAAAGGGGGCCAGACCCTTGGCTGGAGTGAATCAGCTCAGTGCCACCCACGTCACCAGAGGAACACGGCCACTCACGGCAGATGAGCATCCGGCTTTCGCATGCAGTCTAGGAGGGAGTGCAGGGAACATGCTGGCAGCCTCTGCGGGAGCACCGGGAAGGACTGGTCTCGCTCACCGGCCCAGACCGTGGTGGCAAGGTGAGGAAGGAACAACAGGGAAAGTTTCTACCAGGGCAACTTGAGAGGGAAGTGACCCCACCCCTACCCCCTGGGAAGGCAGGCAGTGCTGGCTGGGGGGTGATGGCTGCTGTGTCGGGCATTTCACCGCTGGGAGCGGGTTAAGGGAGGAGTGCAGCAAGGTCTAGTGTTTGGGGCGGGACCAGGGCTCAGTTTCCATTCCCAGCTCTGCCAGGGAATCATGGTGGCATCTTGGGGAAACTGAGGCCTCTCACAGAGAACTCCACAACGCTGAGGCGGGGTTCGCTACTGAATGGTGGCTGAGTGTGAGGAGATCCTGGGGGGAAGGTGGGGTACAGGTGCAAAGCTGTACTCTATCTAAGTGAGAGACACCAAGGAATCCACTTCCCCACGCTCCACAGAGCGCCTCTGCCAGTGCCTTGGCTTCCTCTCGGGTGTAGGGTCATGCTGGGTCAGACCAAGGGTCCATCCAGCGCAGTGTCCTGTCATCCGACCGCGGCCAATGCCAGGCGCCCCGGAGGGAATGAACAGAACAGGGAATCACCAAGTGATCCACCCCCTGTCACCCATTCCCAACCTCAGGCAAACAGGGGCCAGGGACACCATCCCTGCCCAGCCTGGCTAACAGCCATGGATGGACCTGTCCTCCAGGAAAAAACTCTAGCTCTCGTTTGCATCCCGAGCCAGACTCTTACCCGAGCCAGTTTGCTGTGCCCTTCAGCCCAGCCTAGCAGCAGGGCAGGACCGTCTCCCAGAAATAAGAGGCTTTCCCAGGGACCGTGTTCCCTGCTCGGAGCCGCACATACACACAGCGCTTCCTGTGCTGGCGCCGCTTGCTGGGCCAAAGAGGAACCGTGGGGCCGTTCTTGCAAAGGTTGGTTAATCCAAGCCCCAGCCCAGCCTCCCATTCAGCTCATGACAAAAGCCATAGCCAGCCGGTGCAGCCAGCCTGTCCCAGCCCCAGCAGCGGTTCATTGCTTCCTGCTCTGTGCTCCCATTCATGGCAGAGGTGCTGGAGCCGCTCTGAGCCTGCACCCCCACACTGGACAAGGATCCCATAGCCCCATTCTTATCTTTGAGGTTCTAACCAGCTGTGCACCAAGCCCCAGGAGGCCCTGCAAACACAATGCCGCTAATGATCTCTCCATTTCCCTCCAGCACCCCCCCTCGCCTGCTCTCTGATCACTTGCACTGAGAACCTGTTCACACTTGGGAATTTACTAACGGAGCTATTCTGGAATAAGGGTGTCCACACGAGGGCTCAGTCCAGAATAGCTGTTATGGTACATTTCCAAGCACAACGAACCCCTGAGATGAGGAGGGTGGGGGACATTGGGACTCCCTGCCCTGCACAAGAGGTTTTGTCTCAGCCCAGGGTAGCACAAAGAGCTCCTCTCACACCACGGAATTCCCCAAAAGGCTCCACATGCAGGTTGGTGCTTCCCCAGCCAGGGGATCTGTCCAGAGGCCCCCTGGCACCAGCACCAAAGCCAGGGGCACCCTTGCAGGTGGCTGCAGCTCTGATGGTTTTGGAATACAGGGGTGGCCTCTGGCTGGGAGTCACAATCCCTTTGTTTCCCTTTCAGCAGCTGTGTTTAGCTGCTTGCTCAGGCTGTGCCAACTGTTTAATCTTGAGTCAGTTCTCATTGAGATCCCTGCTGCTGGCAGAATAGGGAGCTAGGCTCTGATTTATATGCAGAGGCAGAGCTCTCTCACAGGAGGAACAGATGTGATAACAAGTCACTAGGCACCAGCCCGGCTGGGGGCCTCAGGAACAGCTAGAGCCTGTAGGTTTGTTCGGTTTATGGGAGGGCTACAACCCCCTGCCCCTGCAGGCTGCAGGTCTGTGAGCTAGCAGGACTCTGAGATACAGGAGAATTTGACTCCTGTCCCCAGTGAAGTCAAGGCAGAAGCTCCCATTGACTTAACGGTGCAGACTGGGGAGCTGCGAGGGCATTAGAGCCCGGAGCAAGGGCAGCATGAATAGTCCTGTGCCTAGTTCTCGCAGCGTGAACGTGCTAAGGGGCACAAACATTCCCCCTGCTCAGCCATATCATACGGTCATAAGAAAAACAGGGCTTTGAAGCCAATAAAGATAAAGCAAAATATAAACAAGGGGAGATTTTTGTTGGAGATACTGTAGCACAAATAATTCCTGTTTCCCTGGGAGAGCAACATGAGCTGATGCTAATCAGCGTTTGTTCAGCAGGGCTGGAAAGCCAACCCCAAAGCAACCCGAGTGTAGTGTTTCTGCAATGAAAGGGAGAGGATTATTGCTCTGCGTGGGGGTCAGGCTCCTCCAGGATGAAATCGTCCTGTCTGCTTGCTCAGCGCTGGCGGCTCAGGTTTCCCAGTAGGACTCTCTTAATGGCAGATTACAAAACTTAAGACAGTTCCTGACTTCCCCCTGCGGGATCCAGGTGAGAAGGGCGGTTCTCACTACCCAGCAACTGACTGGCTGACACCCTTCCCCAGTGCCCAGTTCTCTCACCTCCTAATCTGAGGGAAATTCACCCCTGGGCAGGGCCAGCACAAGGCCTTGGTAACCCCCAGACTCTCATCCCAGGCAAGGCCCAGCATGAGGCCTAGGCATGACCTATGTCCTGCTGCAGCCCTGTGGGTTAGGTTTGGGGAACGCTTAGCATGTGTCAGGTGCATGTCGAGTGCTGAGCAGGGGCCACAGGGGTCTTGAAATACACAGATCAGTGCAACACAGGCCAGGAGTGATACTCAGTACAATATCCAGCTTCTGTCAGGCAAAGGTTGCAGTTAACAAGCAGCAGAATGAGGAGTATGGAGAGGAAGGTGTCATGGAGTGTGGGGGAGTCTGGCCCTGCACCCCTCTTCCTGGGACTCACAGTGACTCTTGGCCAGCCAGTAAAACAGAAGGTTTATTGGACAACAGGAACGCAGGTTACAGCAGAGCTTGCAGGCACAGTAAGGACCCCTCCATCGAGTCCTTCTGGGCTTTCAGGGTGGCTTGGATCCCAGCTTAGGATACCCTGAATTCCAACCACCCAGCCCCAAACCCAAACTGAAAACTACTTCCCTCCTGCCAACCTCCTCCTTTGTCTTCTTTCCCAGCAAAGGTGTTGACCTTTCCCCTCCCTTACCTAGCTCAGGTTACAGGCTCCGGTATCGTCCATCCCCTAAAGTCCTCCCTTGCTCTCCCATGCCCCACACAGACAGCCCCTACTCCATCACAGAGGGCTTGGCCTTCAGCTGCATTTAGGGTGATCAGACAGCAAATGTGAAAAATCGGGATGGGGGTGAGGGGTAATAGGAGCCTATCTAAGAAAAAGACCCAAAATGGGGACTGTCCCAATCTGGTCAGCCTATCTGCATTTCCCAGAAGCTGAGCTGTGACTCTGGCTTGACATGTGAAGGGTGGGGGTGGGAGTAAGCGGATATGATGTGCGATTCCTTTTCCTGGCATAGTTATTACTGTGTGTGTCTGATGCTCCCAATACCCCATCTCCAGGCACGAGGGCAACATGCAGTATAGAAGCTTAGGAACAAAAACCTCTCAGGAAAAGAATCCCTGACACAGCAGCCAGGCCAACCCTTCCGCCCCTCCCACACAAGCCAAAGGAAACAGATGGGCCCTTGACCATGCCCGAAAGATCAACAAACTCGGCTCTGTCAGACCCCTGGAGGAAGAGCACTCCAGAGCCAAGCCTGACAACCACCAGAACAACCTGCATCCAGCCCCCAGATGCTTGATTCTGGGGGCTGTTTGCTCGAGTGTCCTGGCTGATCTGGCTCCTAATTAGAGGAGTCTCTCAGATAGCCAGCGCACAAGCCACATTGTGCTTTGTTGATGAAAGGAAGCACCTGGAAGCCAAGAGGAAGCAGGGTGACCAGACAGCAAGTGTGAAAAATCGGGGGTAATAGCAGCCTATATAAGAAAAAGACCCAAAAATCAGGACTGTCCCTGTAAAATCGGGACATCTGGTCACCGTCAAAGGAAGCCAGGAAGAAGTTGGTGTAATGTGCCCTCTAATGCTACCAACCAGAAGGGCAGCACACATGAGAAAACAAGATGAGCTCCATCCTCCACAGGGTCCAGAGTGAACTCTAACAAAGGTGCATGTTGTCACTGGAGTAAATCCAAGCATTTGGTGTTACCATAATATCAGGAGACTGTCTATCTCTCACAGAGCCAGCAACCAGGAAAGGCTTTAAATCTCTTCTTTGTCTCAACAAGAACTTGCTCTACAGGAACTGAAAACAAGAGCAACTCCTTCATCTGTGAATCTTCCAGGCAGGTCTTCCCATAGAAACTGCCCCGCAGATTGGAAATCATTTACCGAAGTCACCCAAACCAGGGTTTCTAAAATCTAAACTATATTTCCTACGGCTCCCATTAGTTCCACAAAACCTGTCCTGGAAACCTGTCCTCTACATGGTTTGAGGCTGGCCATACCCTATTACATCCCCAATAACTAGCTTCAAAGCCCACTAAAGCTGCAAAGTCAAGCACTGGAAAAAATAATGTGTGATCATGTCATTAAAGGTTGTAACAGGAATTACAATGCACATGGGGGCCGAGGTAAGATTGCACAAGCAATCTTCAATTCTGGCATTTCCCAATGTGTGAGTGCTTGGCTTTGCCAGCATAACATTCTGTTAACCTACTATTTGTATGTAATTTACAAATTAAAAAAAAAAATACAGAAATTTAATCATGTGGAACCTAACTGACCCCATGTGGGGGGTTTAAGATGGGTTAGAGCAGGGAGCCCAGGACTCCTGGGTTCTTTCCCCCAGTGGGGGTGGGAGCTGGGACTCCTGGGTTCTATCCCCCCGTATGTGTGTGGGGGCAGGTGGGAGCCAGGACTCCTGGGTTCTATCCCCCAGCGGGTAGGGTGTGTAGGCAGGGGTGGGAGCTGGGACTCCTGGGTTCTATCCCCCTGGGGGTGGGGTGGGAGTGGGATGCCTAGGTTCTTTCCCCGGAGGGTGGAGTGGGGGGGGAGCCAGGACTCCTGGGTTTTATCCCCGGGGGGGTGGGGTAGGAGCCAGGACTCCTGGGTTCTATCCCCCGGGGGGTAGGAGCTAGGA